>NC_056578.1:608101-608349 GCF_018340385.1 Cyprinus carpio | reverse complement strand
TTCCGTGTTTGAGATAGCAGTATTGGTATATTTAAAAGCGTACATTTTGAGGTTGAAATTGGCTTGTTTTTTGGAGATTCTAGCACGCAGTAGGGGCGTGTCATTGCCTGTGTGTATTTCCATACTGGATAAGCCAGCTTTTGTTTCTTTTGTTATTGCCCCCGCCCTCCAAGGGAAGCGTGGGTAATTATTATGCAGCGCTCTGGCCGGCGAAAATGTTTTGAAGTACTTCTTCGACAAGCCGGATG
>NC_056578.1:607993-608065 GCF_018340385.1 Cyprinus carpio | reverse complement strand
TCAAAGCGTCATAATAAGACTGAATAATATCCCTAATCTACAACTGAGCGAAGATAAAGACGAGGAAGAATG
>NC_056578.1:607550-607663 GCF_018340385.1 Cyprinus carpio | reverse complement strand
TCAGTGGAGGCAACGAGATCTGCAAGAATACTTTTCTGTTTCTTATGGGTTGAGTTTCCATAAACATCAAAGTTTGTCGTTTTGTGTTAAAAATTAAAAATGATGGCCAGATT
>NC_056578.1:605466-607227 GCF_018340385.1 Cyprinus carpio | reverse complement strand
TAACTCAAAATGCCCCAGAACCGACTTGTGTCCCTACTTTCCGTGATTGGTCACATATATATATTACATTTATTAATTTCTCTGAGAAGTAACAAAACATTTTGTCTGCAAATAATGCATATATTACTGGTTTTTCCCAATGCAAACATATTAATAAGTTGCCTGTACATGCCGTTGTTTTCTTTCCACATTGTTGAGAGAAATTGGATGTTGTGCAGGCTTCACGGTTATTGCCGTTTTGCAGTATTTGCATGCCTTTGTTTTTTTTTTTTTTTTTTTTGATTTCTTGACAGGAGGTTAAAAAGTATAAACAAATCTTAATGTTTTCACATACAAGTACTAAATGAACATGCACACTGCAATTAAATGTACAATTGCAATGTACACTGGTTTTCTTTACATATTTGTAAATTTGTTTTTGATCAACTCTTGCAGCTGCAGTCATGAAATGGGACAAAGAAGCTACAAAGGCTACAAAAACAGGCGTCTAAAAAGGCGTCGCCAAAATCCATCATTCTGGCTCCTCAGTGGGCGCGTCTTCTGAGCGTTCACTATTTATGTCACTGGGCGTTAATATTGAGCGGCTAAACAGGCGTCTAAAAGAGCGTCGCAAAAAGCTTTCATTCTGGCTCCTCAGCGGGCGTCTTCTGAGCGTTCACTATTTATGTCACTGGGCGTTAATATTGAGCGCTAAACAGGCGTCAAAAAACGTCGCAAAAACTTTCATTCTGGCTCCTCAGCGGGCGTCTTCTGAGCGTTCACTATTTATGTCACTGGGCGTTAATACTGAAGCGCTAAACAGAATGATCAAAAAAAGACGTCGCCAAAAAACTTTCATTCTGGCTCCTCAGTGGGCGTCTTCTGAGCGTTCACTATTTATAATCACTGGGCGTTAATATTGAGCGCTAAACAGGCGTCTAAAAAGGCGCCGCTTAAAAACTTTTAATTCTGGCTCCTCAGCCCGGGCGTCTTCTGAGCGTTCTATTTATGTCTGCTGGGCGTTAAATTGGCGCTAAACGCGATCAATGCGTCACTTAAAGCTTTCATTCTGGCTCCTCAGCGGGCGTCTTCTGAGCGTTCACTATTTATGTCACTGGGCGTTAATATGCTGAGCGTGCTAAACGGAACGCTCTAAAACTTCGTACTTAAAAAAGCTTTCATTTCTGGCTCCTCAGCGGGCCGTCTAAGCAAACGTCTGCGTTCACTATTTATGTCGCTGGGCGTTAATATTGAAGCGTAAGCAGGCTAAATGCGTCATAAAAACTTTCACTGGGCGTCTTCTGAGCGTTCTTATTCATGTCACTGGGCGTTAATATTGAGCGATGAAATAGGCGTCTAAAAAAGGCGTGCCAAAAAGCTTTCATTCTGAAAAACCATCAGTGGGCGATGCTTCCTGAGCGTTCACTATTTGTAATCACTGGACATTAATATTGAGCAGCTAAACAGGCGTCTAAAGAGCGTCGCAAAACTTTCATTCTGGCTCCTCAGCGGCTGATCTTCCTGAGCACGTTCCACTATTTATGTCACTGGGCGTTAATACTGAGCAGCTAAACAGGCGTCTAAAAAGAACGCGCATAAAGCTTTCATTCTGGCTCCTCAGCGGTGATCTTCTGAAGCGTTCACTATTTGTATCACTTAGAGTTATGTTGAAAGGCAGCTAAAAGTGATCTAAAAAAAGATATACATAAAAAACTGAGAGAGTTTGTTCTCCCTAATCCTAAGGTTGTGGGTTCGAGTCTCGGTCCGGCAATACCACGACTG
>NC_056578.1:597148-605329 GCF_018340385.1 Cyprinus carpio | reverse complement strand
GATGGGTTAAATGCAGAGCATGAATTCTAAGTATGGGTCACCATACTGGGCTGTATGTCACGTCACTTCACTCCAAAATGTTTGTAACTGGATGATTAGATTTAACCAGACTGTCATATTTTTGCACCGGGTCAATTAACATGTAAAGAAAGGGAGAGATATCAGACTTCTTTTTAAAGGCTGCGTTTACACTTGGCATCAACATGCGACTTATATCCAGATGTTGTCCACTTACACATTACACAAAGACAGGTGTAAACGCACTTCTGATCGGATTGTTATCTGGTCAGCGTGTCCTGGTCCAGAGGTAGTCGAGGACGCATTGTCATTGGATCTCAGTGTAATATAAACGCAATCCAGCCTTCGTGTCTGCATGCGCAGGTGGACGTCACGCAAAATGCTGCCCCCTCTCTCGCAAACTGTCAGAAAAAAAGACGGAGAACACCCGTGTGGAGACTAGTGAGACTCCTACACTTATCTTCTCTTCTGTCAGAAATGCTTTTCAAAAGAAAATAACACCAATTAAGGTTGATATTGCACCCGGCCATTCTCTGCAGACTTATTTAAATATTGCATGGGAAAGACAGATCCGATCGGTTATCCAGATAGAAAAGTCAGTTGATGTGCCAGAAGAGTGTAAGCGCGCCGTATTTCTGATTGACTGAAGATCCGATCTGCTTGATCGGATCACGGTGATCGCATGTTAATGCCAAGTGTAAACAGCCAAAGAAGCACAATCAGGCAGATCAGATTCAGACAGACCCCACCCACTGCACTGGATCCCAGAGCAGCTCCATACCTTAGACTAGTCAGAATCAATAGGGCCTTTCGCACCGCTTTAGTTCCAGAACTAAATGTCCAGTACTAAAGTACTGGGAATGACGATTTTAATACAAACTATTTTGAATTTAAAGAGGTTGCATTCGCACCGACAGTGTATACTGAAGTAACGTAAGCTGAAGTCAACATCAAAGTCATTTTGTACTGGCGTTCAACAATAGCAAACAAAGAAGAACAAGCATTAACAACAGGAGGATGGAGGGCCGGCTGGGATCAGAGATGTGTTTTTTTGTATATCACAGTTTACAATAATAGACACTGGAGATATTTTTGGCGATATCATAAAGCTGATTGAAAGAGCAGGAAAGGAGGACTAAGAGTCTCCAGCGACGAAAGCTGGCGGTGCCACATTTGCTACAACTTACAGGTGCCGCAGAAGTGTCAAATCCATCTACTTGTTGTGCTTGCTATGCTTGCGAAATAAGTTGGCCGCAATGTTTACGAGTATGTTTACACGCATTTTTTACAGCATCACTTGGGTGAGGGCGTTTTTGGTACCGTTTGGCCAATCAATCAATGTATACTTACATCACGGAAATGAAATTAGCAGTTGTACTGGATTAGACCAACCCACCTGCTCGAGATAAGGAGCTAATTTAGTTCTTGAAAAGAAGTTAGTCTGAGTACTAAAATCATGCAATGATTCCGGTGGTGCGAGAAACGGCAAAAAGTGGGTAGTTCCACAATTAGTTCTGTTACTATGAAAAGGTTCCTGCGGTGCAAAAGGCCCTATTGTGGTCAGACTTCAGGTCCACCAGCAGGTCAGAGCATCTACTCAGCAATGACATACAATTTTAGAATTTAAATTGAGTTTCAGCTTTTAACAGATGATTTTGTCAGATTAAAGGGACAGTTCACCTAAAAATCAAAATCCTGTCATCATTTACTTACAACAAGTTATTTTGAATCATGTTGGTAATGAAATAATTTTGGGTTCCCATTGACGTTTATTGTTTTTTTTTTTTTTTTTTTTTTACTATTTTGTGGGAACCACTAATGGATCTTGTGTTATAAATAGATGTATCAAGGGATGACACAGAGACCTCTGGCTCTAAGCAAGACAGTGAGCCAGAGATGAAAGAAGATGTCAGTGACCCCCTTCCAACTGCATCAAGCACCAGATTTGCTGTTCAGAAAGGACCCAGTGGTAGGCCAGACCTATACTTTAAACTACACATTTTAGTTAGCAGCTGTCAGTTAGCTAATTTGTGGATTCCTTAATTGTACATATCCATATAGATTTGACATTTAAAATTATACTATTATTTTATTATATTATTTATTTTGCATTTCAGACATCTCAAGATCCAGAGAAGATGGTCCTGTACAGCCATGTTTGAAAACATTTCCCAGAACTCAGCACAGTACTAGGTAAAGGGCTTTCAACAGCTCCTGGTATAAGGACAATTCATAGCTTGAATATTCTGTAAGTCAAGATTCAGCTTATTGTTTTGCCTGTAGGCATTTTTCTTTGCCCAATACACCTGAATCTGCCTTCACACACACATTCAAAGGCAGAGCATCATATCAATGCTATGTATGCTTGGAATCAGCATGAAAGGGCTATCAACAACAACTTATCAATGCTGGATCTTACTAATGAGGAACGGAAAAAGAAAGTGGAGGAAAACTGTGTTTACATTAAAACAATTGCTCATGTGCTACTGTTAACTGCCACTCAAAATATAGCACAGAGAGGTCGAGAGTCTGATGACTCTGACAAAAAGGTTAATTTTTTGACAATCTTTTTGACAATCTCATTGAGAAAAGGATGAATGCATGTGGAAATGCTAAGTACACAAGCCACCAAATCCAGAATGAAGTTCTTGAGGGCTTAGCTAAAAGTGTCTGCTAAATGCATAAATATTAGCTGAGATGGTGCAAAGTGAAATAATAAGAAAAAAAAGTAAATTATTTAGTATAATTGTAGATGAAACAAAAGATTTGAAGAAAAAAGAACATCTCTTTAGTTGTGAGGTACTATTACAATGGGGCCATCCACAAAAGTTTTTTTTACACTTTCAGTCAGCTGAAAGCTTGCATGCAGCAGGCCTCACAAGAATGATTATAGATTGCCTTGAAAAACATGGCCTGGACTACAGAAATAATCTTGTGGGGCAAGGCTATGATAGTGCATCTGTCATGAGCGGAAAGCATTCTGATGTGTCTACACGGATAAAAAACAGTGCAAGATTCACATTTTATGTGCACTGTTGTGCACATTGTTTAAATTTGGTTCTTGTTGATGCTGTAAAATCAGTGTCTGAAGCAGTTAACTTTTTTGCTCTCGTGCAGAAGCTTTATAACTTTGTATCAGGCTCATACGTTCACCTGAAGTGGCTTTCAGTTCAGAAAGAGTTATATCCACAGCAGCAGCCCAGGGAATTACAGAGACTTATGGATGTAAGGTGGGCATGCAGATACATGGCATGCCGTAATCTGAGGGACAAACTTCCAGCAGTTCTGAAAGTGCTGCGGGATATAGCACTTGAAAATAATGGTGATAGATCAGTGGATGCAAGGGGCATTCTTTCTCAGATAGATGTACATTTCATTGGGCTATTGGTTATCTTTTGTAAAGTGCTTGGTGATGCCAAGTATCTTTCTGACATGCTCCAGTCAAGCTCACTTGACCTAGCAAGGGCTGTGGATCTAGTAGGTGCCATTACAGACACATTACAAAACTACAAGTCGTGGCTTAGTGGTTAAAGAGGTTGACTCCTTACCCTAAGGTTGTTGGTTTAATGGCTGACCACTGCTCCGGGTGTGTGTTCATGGTGTGTGTGTGTTCTTTTTGCTGTATGTCTATGCCTTTGGATGGAGTTAATTGGAGCATAGATTCTAGTGGGTCACCCATGCCGAAACATCGTCACTTCGCTCACTTCACTTCCCAGAGTGAGGGTTTCTTTGGAGAACTATGGAAAGAGGTTGAAGAGATTGTGTAGCACTGCAAGTTTCTTTGGAGAACTATGGAAAGAGGTTGAAGAGATTGTGTAGCACTGCAAAATAAGTGTACAAACAATGCGTAAAAGACAACTTAAAACAAGCTTAGTGATGGTGAGGCTTCAAGAATATATTTTATCAGGTGCTTGACAGTCTCACAGCTACAGACTACAGAAGTAGTTTTTCAAAAGAATTATCTCTCAAATAGAGCAGTTCAGCATTCATCTTGAATAAGGAGCCTCTATTTGCCTTTGCTCAGTTATTTGAGTCAGATTGAGGGGTCCTCAAACATGAAGTTCATCAAACCAAGCGGCTTCTTGAGAGGAGAGAGAAAAGTGAGAGTGACAGACTGTCTAATTTCATTGAATTTGTTGTATTTCTCGAATCTTATAAAGAGGACTTCCATGAGCTATTTTTGACTTTCCAGTGGAATTTATCTAGCATTTTTGAGTCAGAAGTATGTGTGTCCAGTGAGAGGAAAAGCTTCTCAGCTTGCTAAAACTGATAAAAAGTACCTTAGGGCAACAATGGCTACATTGACCTTGGAGTGGAATCCTCCTGGATTATCAGTGTTGGTTTGATCATGGAGAATACGCTCCCCTCAGCATGTGGATGGAGTTTGTGAAAAGTTTTGCCAGTTCTCCACCCAGAACCACAGGAGTATATTTATAATTCCGTATACCTAAGAGATAAGTTTGTAACATTGATGGCATTAAAGCTTTTTTTTTTCTTTCCAAAACCAGGTTTGCTTGATGCCTGCTATGTCTAAAGAATGCAGTGTTTTGTTAATGTAATGTTTTTTTGCAAATAAACTCAGCAGTTCATGTAACAGACACATGCTATATTTATGCACAATGGTGCATGAAATTTGGTTTTCTAGAAAATATTTTGTGTTCAACACTTTGAATTCCATTCCTAGCGCAATTTTAATATTTCCACTGCTTATGAGTGTGTATGGACTCTCTGACTCTCAAAATAACTAGCAGTGGCCACCCCATGTATAAAATTCTAGTTCCGCCACTGGCTGACAGGCAGCTGTAAAACGCGTGCGGCGAAAGAGATCCAAGTAAAGATTACTGGCGGCTGCTCCCACTTTGTCCCAGCACTTTTCACCTTGGATCAATGTGGTGCATCCGTATGGCATATCATGGAGGCCAGATCAGCCGAAGAGCCTCTAAAATGTACAGCTGCCCGGCTCCAGGGCAGGGCAAAGGAAAAAGACGATTGAGCTCCGCACCTGCAGCTGATTACAAAACCCTGCCCACATTGGCTGCAACCCCCTCAATAATTCCCCCCGGCCACCACCAATCACTGTCCCGAAACCAGCATCATGCTGACCTGCACCGATCCTGCTCCCACACTGCGTCATGGAATTTGCCTTTTGGAAGTAGCCAGCGGATTTTTACAATTGCTTACGAAAGCATGTTCCTGGATCAACATCACTTGGTAGTCCTCGAACAACATTCAAAATTAACCAATCAGAACAGAGGATAGCACTTCAGGAAATATCTGTTTTAGAAGCAAGATCAAGGGTTAGAGTGCTTCTACGCTTGTTAATCAGATATAATTTCACACAGATTTTAGGAATAAATTATGGGTAGGCTTAAGTTTAGGGGTAGGGATTGGGTTTAGTCTATATTTTTGGAGAGTAATGTTGATCCAGGATCAACAAAAGATGTTGAATATTTAATATGACTGTTGTTGAATTACACCATTTTGAATGAAAATACATCATTTACATGATTCATAAGAGACCAGAAACATTAATGAAGTCATTTTTGACATAGTCTGTATATGATTATGAATATTTAAATTATTTATATATATATATATATTTGCAAATAGATGAAATTGGTTGATTTAGTATCAGAATCAGAAAGAGCTTTGTACTAAATTATGTTCACACACACAAGGAATTTATCTTGGTGTTAAGACTTCCAGTTCAGAAAATACAAAACAAAGTGCAGCAGACATACAAAATGAGAGAACAGACAATAAATTATAAAAGTTTAATGAGATTTTACAGATGTACAGTACTGAGGTTTGTTATGTGTTGTTCAGGTGGGGAAAAATCTGTTCTTGTGTCTGGCTATTTTGGAGCACAGTGCTCTGTAGTGCCGGCCAGAGGGCAACAGTTCAAACAGAGAGTGGGCTGCATGTGCGGGGTCCAGAGTGATTTTCTTTGCCCTTTTCTTCACTCTGGAGATGTAAAGTTCTTGGAGGTTGGGTAGTGGGGCACCAGTGATCCTCTCAGCAGTCCTGACTGTCAGTTGTAGTCTTCTGATGTCTGATTTGTTTGCTGAACCAAACCAAACAGTTACAGATGAACACAGGACAGACTCAATGACGGCTGGAATGGGAACTGGTCAGCAGCTCCTGTGGCAGGTTAAACTTCCTCAGCTGGCGGAGGAGGCTCTGGCCTCTGTTGGGCCTTTTTCACAGTAGATCCAATCATAGATAATGTCCCACTTCAGGTCCTGAGAGATAGTGGTTCCCAGGAATCTGAATGACTCCACTGCAGTCAAATTGTGTTCCGAAGACAAACGGAGCATTTACAGGTTTGGAACGACATGGGGGTAAGTGATTAATGACAACATTTTCATTTTGGGGTGGAGTATCCCTTTAATGAAGGTAATGATTGTTTGACCAATAACATGCAGACATTGTATGTAATCGACCAATCGTGGTAGATTTAGTGAGGAGGTGGGATCCTACAGAGAGAGAGGGAGAAGTGGTCCGAAGCAAAGGAAAGCAAATCACACATTATGCATATTGTGAGTGTTGGACTTGAAGCAGCACTAAGCATAACTTGATGTTATATGACATCAAAGTACCGTTCGATGATTCAAAAGCACAAGAAGCCGTCTGCTCTCTAAGAGCTCTCTCACGAGTACTTTGTCATACAACAATTGGTCTGTGCAGCTGAAACAAAGAAATGAGGCAATGAGATATTTTGGAAGCGTAGAAATCCTGGCCAGGGCGTGTCACAAAGGGAGGAAATGCTTGCGTTGTTCCCTTATGAAAAAGAAGTATATTCAAAATTATTGCACAATAAGTATACTTCTTTTAGGCTAGAAAAACAGGAAAGTATGCTTTTGGTTTACTTTTTATGTGCTTCTCAGGGAAATGGGCTTTATGTGCTCCTCAGAAATATACTTAAAATGACATTTAAGTATACTTGACTTATACTTACAAAAAGTCTAAATATATTTGAGCTATACTTGTGCTCCTAGAATCCATGTTTTCATTATTATGCGGTAGAGGGCACTAGTACACATCTACTGTACAGAATTTCCCCCAAAAAAATATATAAAAAAAAAACACAAGTGAGGAAGAAAAAGAAACAACAGATAGTAACATTCAATCTAACACGATCATCTTAAAAAGAACCGGCTTCAAAACTGTACCGTTATGGAATAAAATGTCAACCGATGAAGAGGTTATAATTACAGTCAAGCCTTGGGGTGTTGATCGACTCCATCTACGTTTTGATTATCATTCTGAATCTAATTCATAGTCTTTTTTCATTTTTTTTTGTTCAAAATGTTATTTCTTTATTTTTTTATGAAACCTACCCACATTACAGTGTTTAAAAAAGAATGCATGAAGCTAAAATAAAATGTTTTTTTTGTTTACAAGCAGATGCCTGTTCTTTCTTTGTATGTTTTGTATGTTCAGATGTTCATATAACAAAATATATACAAATTAAAACCTAAATAGGGACATAGAAGTATACTTAATAATGTCCTTAGCTTCACCATCAGCTCAAGCCTGAAAGAGGAACAGAGTCGCGTGACAGAAACAGTGATGAAGCTCGTATGTGTTTGCAGTACACAACCCACGGACGGTTAAGACAGCTGACTCTCTCTCTCTCTCTCTCTCTCTCTCTCTCTCTCTAACAAGCACACACACACACACACACACACACACACACACACACACACACACACACACACACACACAACAAAACTCTGCATTTGAACAGTCCAATACAAATACTTTAATAACAAACATAACTTACAGTAGCTGATTCAGAGCGCCAATTGTTGTAGAAATCAGAATCACCCTCCTCTCCTAGGTTTCCATTTCAATTTTTTCTTTATCTTTGGAGTGGTTACAATCTTATTGTGCATAGATAATATCTGTGAAGTTGCAAAGACTAAAGTCTCAAATTCAAAGAGATGTCCTTTATCAAATTAAGACTCTGCCAGGCTCCCTGAAACGGCTCGTTCTAACACGCCCCCACATCTCTACGTCACTGTGTGGAAATATTTGCGTAAAGCCGCCCAAATGTTCACGCAAAGAAAGAAGCCGTGGTTTCAGTAACACAGTTAGTGTTGAAGCAGTCATGTCAGGGAGATGCTGTGTGTTTCTAGGAGAAAGTAAAAGCACTTTCTT
>NC_056578.1:506831-596148 GCF_018340385.1 Cyprinus carpio | reverse complement strand
TCCTTTAAGACAAAAAAAAAAAAAATAATAAGTTTGAAAAATAAAAATACTGTAAAATAAAAAAACTATAATTCATTTTAATTGTGGGTATGACCTATTTATTTAAATTGCAAAATTGTTTTCTATTATTTTAGCTTGAATTTTTAGATCTCATAGTTACCAGAGAAACGGTCTCCACTGTCTGTCTGTATGATGACATCACAGCCAATGTTTCTCTCCCACAGTGTCCGTATGACCCTCAGGCTTCTTTCCCTCTCTTCACTCCTGCTGACCACAGCGTCGTTGCCACACAGTAGCTCGAGTATTTCGGCCCCTAAACACCTACAGGCTTCCAGCACCTCATCTGTTTCTCTTCTGTCCATCTCTCCACTGTAGCTGAAGTCCAGTACAGCCTTCAGTCCTGCAGGAGTCATCCGTCCTCCATCCAGCTCCACTTCCTTAAGCCCCGCCTCTCCAAATAACAGCCACGCCTCTGCCTTTTGACAATTATCTGAACCATCTAAGCATTTTTAAGCAAGTACATGCCACTATTGGCTCTGAAGATGACAAAACTGAGAAAAATAAAATAAAATTACAACCCATTGCATTTTTTGCTGCATAATTTTTCCCATTATATATATATATCAATTAGATCTTATAATAATTTTTGTTTCCATGCTTTGAAATGCATACAAATGTCAGTGTGATATTAACAGTTCAAGGGTCTTAACAGGTCTTTTTTTGAAAGTCACTTTATATATTTACAGTAGCATACACATTTTTAAGCACGTGGCCCAACATACTTTATCTTTCACAGAGTTAATAAGTAATTTCCATTGGCAGTAATTTTAAAAAGAAAAGAAAAACGAGGAGGTTTTATTCATTGGCATTGTTCTGTGAGCAGCGAGTCTTTATCATGCTCATTATATCAGAGGTGACCCCGCTGAAACACAGTCGCTGGCGACACGGGCATGTTGACACTGACTGACACACGAAAGCTCTTGAACAGGAATAATGACTCTGCAATGCTCCCTTGACTACAGTTTAACCTGCTCCAGCTCACCATTATTACTGCAGTACTCAAAGCTTTCCGTGCTTGTCCTGGAAGCAGCTGCAGTCTGTGAATGTGTTCACTTTCTGTGAAAAGAAAAGACAATTAAAATGTTATTGTACAAAAAATGATGTTTTTAAGTGTGTTCTTCATTTCATCTGAGATAGTCACTCATGTTAGATGACCGCCTGTATGTTTTTATTTGTGTCAAGATGTGTTTGCTACTGATGGACTAATAATAGATTTCGCGATGCGCGTGACCTGAGAGAAATAAAGAAAAGCACAGTAATATAAGATAACATATGGCTAATCTCATGTTCGTCTTTAACTAAGAAGGAAAGAAAAAATGTAATAGCCTGCAATTTTTTGAATAAACTGATGGGTCAGATGTTACACTTCCAATTTCTTAAAATATGAATTTTTTGAAGGTTGTGTTTCCCCTGTCTCCCCTGACAAGCTGCCACTTTATTTCTAATTTTTGGGAGTGGTGTGACTGTGGGACACAGCAGATTTGAGAGGAGAAAAACTAAAACTTTTTGTAAAAAAAAAATAAAAAAGTCACTTTTTATTCTACATTTGTTTTTGTGATAGCAATCCCTGCTTTGTAATTAAACTCATCAAAGATACTTTATGTTTATTGTGTGTCTAAGTATTTTTCATGAAAGTTGTTAGAGCTAATAATTTTAGCTAGTTTATAGCTTCAAGACTCTGTGTTATTTGTAACAACAATGAAACAGAGTATGTTATAACATAAGCATTATATATATTTATAAATATATATATATATATATATATATATATATATATATATATATATATATATATATATATATATATATATATATATATATATATATATATATTCTTTGAATTTCCACGTTTTGGAAGAGAAAAACAAACTGAGGGGTGTCTCTAAATGTTCAAGTTCAATTATATTCTGGCCAATTATGTCTGACATTAACAAACATGCTTAAACACACACACATGCACGTTACTGAGTTTTGTCAAGATGCTAATGTAACACAAACACATACCAATTATGTTGAAAAGTCAGAAAGTCAGTGTTGAATTGTTTTTTTTTTTTTTCGTCATAATCCTTGTTGCATAATGTTACATCTTGGTAGGCCTAAGTTACAACTAACCCGGGCTATGGGGTGAATTGCAACATTTCTCTCCTCGTGTTTGAAACTAAACCATGCATTTTCTGTTTGTGTTATAAAGATGACAGCTACGCCATTTGTTAGCAGACACTTGTAACTAATTTCAATCACATTTTGAACACACTGGCTTAAAATAACTCCAAGATACAGACAGAAATGTCAAAAATGTTACAATGTCTCCCTATATTTTAGTATCATTGGCATTAGTGCAAGGCTTCGGATGTTTAACTCTTTAGTTTGTTTAATTTCATTCTCATTTCTCTCACTGATGATTCTTGTTTTGCATATTGTAAAGACAATGATTTTTAAAAAAAAAAAAAAAAAATATATGTAAATGTATGTTTTATTTATATTTAGAATTGTTTAGATATTGTATTATTATATATATATATATATATATATATATATATATATATATATATATATATATATATATATATATATATATATCATCATTGGTTTCAGTAATGGGTTTCTTACGGTTTTGCGAATGAACGGAAACATCCCAGTTTTAATCAAATGTTCTTAATAAAGCTCTTTATATGGCGCGATAAGATTAAGTTCTCATAAAAAATCCTGGACCTTATATTCAGTGCTGTGTTTAATTCCAGGAACGACCTGAACCGTTTTGGCACCCGTTTACAGGCCTATATGAGTCGCGCTCCCTCTTTTTAATAGAAAGTTTTGCCAACTAGACCCATGATTACCTCAGTCAGTCAGTAATGAGCCAACAAATTGCTCAAGATAAGGTTTTTATACAAACCTGTGAGCGTGTGCGCGCGCGCATAGACAGATTATGGCATATTTCAAGGTTGTGTAAAGCACTGAACACCATGTTAAAAGTTTCCTATTAAGATCGCTCGTTTCTTTACACAAGTGAACTTGAGACCTGGAGGCCATAAAGTCTAAAAAGTTAGTAAAGGGAGTTTCTCCAGAAGATCATAAAATCAGTGACAAAGCACATTACTTTTGTGTCTTTTGTTGCCTTTGTGTATACATTCAAACGCTTTTCTTCCTTCAATTACTTCGTTCAATCATATCATGAAATCATAAGTACATTTTTTTAGCTCTTTTACCACCCTTTCCTTTTACTGTTGCGTTCTGTGTAATGGAATATCAGCCTCATATTATATGTTATTATTTGGATTAATGATTGACCGGAACCAGTTGACACAGAGACCGTTATCAGGATAATCCGAGGAGGAAACGGAGCGCGCTTGACATCTTTTATGTCATCAATTACGCAGAAATGCGTCTCAGAACTAGCGCGCGTCCACGTGGGATGAGAGAAGGTGTAACTTTTGCTATAAATTAAGAAAGCCAAGATGATAACAGAAGACAAGACTGCAGCGCTGCTCAAACCGAGATGAAAACATAATTTAGTTGGTTTTCAGCTGTTTCTGTTCGCGTCTTCTTTATTCATTCAGGAATTAAAGTTCCAAAGGAAGAGGAGACCAGCTGTCAGCCAATAGAGCAACATAAATAAAGTAAGTTCTTGACTATTTTGGTGCGTTTTCTCCCCGAATCTATTTTGACCAAAGCAAAATCTGTCTGTACAAGGAGTTCACATATCAACGCAACATCTTTGATTAAAGTATTAGATTAGAAGTAGTGTAGTCTACAATTTGGAATACAATTCTATTTATTTAATTTTGGATAAATTGCATAAAATAATTACAATTATTTAATTAATTATTTAAATAAATTATGTAACGATTTTATAAACATGAAAAAATATATATAATATTAATTGTATGAGTGTTTATTTATTTACATTTTGAATAGTTAACCATACTTAAAAATAAATAAATCCAAAAATAAAATCAGGTCTATGCAAGCTATTTCTTTAAATGCATTATCTTTTACTTTTCAGGTATTCAGATATTTTGAACTTTCAGGTGTTCAAATGGGTCACCGCTTCTCCAGACGCAAGCTGGATGGCACGGAGGACTTGTCCCCAGGTCGCTTCTCGGTCAGTGAAGAGGCTCCGCCGCATTACTCCTCTTACAGCACCGGCAGTGAGACGGCTGTCAGCATGGAAACGCCGACACGAAGGCCTTCAGAAGTTGTGAACTCAAGGCAGGACAATAGACGACCTTCCATATACAGCACCATGGATGCCATGCCGCATCTCGAGTTTTATGCCAACGCCACCGCCACGGGCCGCATCCGCCGCAGCAGGCCATCGCTGGAGACGCTGCGCAAGGCTGTTGATGTGAGTCATGTGCTGTAAAATAGTACAGTAGCCCTGAAGTACCGGAGGCCGCAGATTTAGGACAGCATTTCTAAGACCCTTGTGACAGCGCCATCCAACTCCATCTGACGAGGCCTGATTCAAAACTAAAACAAACCGGCGCAAATACGAGGCACAAGATTTTTTTTTTTGTATTTTTTTACTTAATATATATATATATATATTTTAACGTAAGGGCAGGTCAGGGCTTCCAGTTATTTAGCTGTGAAAAAGCCATTTGTTATTCTGCATAATGTTGCAAACTGGTAGGCTATTTTTTAACATATTGCTTCCCAGTCAACATTTGTATGTGGGGACCATATGGGTATGAACTGGGCTGAAAATGGGCCCCAAATAGGATTGTCCGCAGGTTCCATAATGGCCCCATGTCAATTGCCCACATGGATTTCATATAGGATTGCACTTGTGGGACCCAAATGGGCAACATGCACAAGACCCATCTCGGTCCCAGCTTTAGATCATTATTGCATTCATAAACACATTAGTTTTGCTCAAACCATTTACCGCACTTTGTTATGTTTAGTTATTTATATATTTGAATAGAATACAGAATATTTGGCATATTTGAACAGAATACAATTTAGGCCTACCTCTGCGTTGACAAATGGGGTATTTCTTCCAGGAAAATTTAATTTCTAACCAAAATACTAATATAGCCTAATAAAACAAATTTTGTTAAAAAAAAAAAAAATTCCAGAGGGTTAACAGCAGTTAGTGTTAGGGGCTGGTTAGGAGAATATATCGATTCAACTTTAAATAATTCTAATCGCTCGATTCAATTGTAAAGTAAATGCTATAAAATACTGTAAAGTATGAAAAAATCAACAACAACAAAAAAAAAACACCTAAAGTCCAAACTGCGATCCTGAAACTAAAGTCTCCAGTACCTCAAGATCACGTTACTCTTTTGTAATGTACTTTCCAATGACTCTCTATGCATTTAAATGTGCATGTGTGTATTGGTTTAGGATGCAGAATCCGGCAGTAACACGGGAGACTCTGGTAGGGGAAGCGTGTCAGCGCTACAGGAGAGTGGAAACGAGTCCAAGGAAAACGGGGCAGGAGGAAAGACCGCCCAGCCGGTGCGCTTTGGATGGGTCACCGGGGTTATGGTGAGAAACCGTGAAACGTTCATATGCATGCGTGCAAAAGGTCAAATGCACACATGTATACATGCTCTGCTTCTGTGTTTCAGGTTCGCTGTATGCTGAATATCTGGGGAGTCATTCTGTTCCTGCGATTGTCCTGGATCACATCTCAAGCAGGAATCCGTAAGCCCACATTTTTATTAATATATAAAACAGTCCCATAAAGTGGTTACTTTTTCACCCGGCCATTCTAGTTGGGAAAAAGGGTAAACTGTCTGTGCAATGACTTCCTACAATGAAATCACAGGCTATTTGCTTTGGTAAAGATAATATTGCTCAAGAAATGTCCATGTCAGGACTTACCAGAACTGTGTGTAATCTCTGATGGCCACTAATCTTTGATGTGTTTTGTCTACTCTGAGCTCTGTTCAGACATTGTGTCCTTTTCCTTTTTTATTTCCTCCGCTTTAGTTCTTACATGGTTAATCATACTGATGTCGGTCCTTGTGACCTCCATAACGGCTCTGTCTGTATCTGCCATTTCCACCAATGGAAGAGTCTCTTCTGGTGAGTCACTGGACAAGAGTGTGACATCAAGCTGATCAGATTGTGATAATCAGTGATGCTTTGCTGCGTAACTCGTTTGTTATATAATGACATAAAATGATGTGACTTGTTGGAGAGAAGTGTGCTGGTGCATGTCTAAGCAAAAACTCCAACAGATTCTGATTGAAAAAAGGACCTGATTCTTATCTAGAGACCAGGGTAAAGTTGTTTAAAATGTTTAATGTGGCTCAGAATGGTCTTGATTTGGAAGGTTTGTTTGGGAGGTTTGGTCGTTTTTAAAACCCGTTTTTATGATATGATTGATGTAATAATTATTTTTTTTGAACAACTGGGCCCAGAATGTCACAGTAGCCTCTTTTGGCCATTAAGCAATCAGCAGCATCATATTTCTTTACATTTCTCTCACATATCTCTCCTCCACCCGTCAGGCGGCGCGTACTTCATGATCTCCCGTACTCTGGGTCCTGAGTTGGGGGGTCCCATCGGTGTGGTGTTTTCTTTCGCCAATGCTCTCGCTTGTGCGCTCAACACGGTGGGATTTTCAGAGACTGTCAGAGATCTTCTCATTGTAAGAGAGACTCAGATCAACACAGCACTTCAGCTGCATGACATTGTTACGTGTGCATGTTATGCCGATGGTAATTATATGTGTTTATGATGCAACAGGAGTATGACTCACAAATTGTGGATTCAATCAATGACGTCCGAATTATAGGATCTATCACAGTCACGGTGCTGCTTCTCATATCATTGGCCGGGATGGAGTGGGAATCGAAGGTACAGTCCTGAAAATAAGCATGCATTTTACAGTACAGTCACTGTTGGTAATATGTTCGTTAACGCATTGGGAAACATCTTCATTCTGCTTTTGAATAATTGAATGAATGCATGTGTGTGTGTGTGTGTGTGTATGTGTTTAATATATATATATATATATATATATATATATATATATATATATATATATAAATATACATATTGTGTCACAATAAATTCACGAATGAGCCTGCAGTTTCTTCACACACCTCTATAGATTCACAAAGCCCTTGTTAGGAAACTCTTAAACAGAGCGTCAGATCAAAAACTTATAATGTAGTGTTTTCCTTTTCTTTTCGTTCTCTCATAGACTCAGATCCTGTTCTTCTTGGTTCTTATGGTTTCTTTCATCAACTACTTTGTTGGCACTTTGATTCCAGCGACTCCCCAGAAACAGTCCATAGGCGTCTTCGGTTACCGCAGTAAGTCTGAAACGTGCCGCATCCCAGAAATCTTTCGTAACAAACTGTCTGTCAAGAACCAGACAGGTTTTAGTCAGTTCCTAGAAGTTTCATTGGTTTAGAAATATTTAACTTCTATAAAAACCAGACAAGATTATTTAGTACCATACAAGTAACTGTAAAGATTTATGCAACATTTGTTTGCATTTGAAAGTTATGTCATTATTTACTTAGTTTATGGGCTTGGAATGACATACAAAACAGTTATTTTTCTGTGAGAAACAAAAGCACAAATTCTTTTGGTTTACGACTTTAGTTTTGGTCTTTTCAAACTACTTTTAGGGTGTCTTTTTGCCTTTTTGTATTTTGTTAGTCATATTTACTATGTGCTATATGGGAAAAAAAACATGTTCTGAAGGGGGAAAAAAATACTAAATTGTTCCTTAATAGAAACATTAAAGGCAACATAAGAATGGCTAAATTATGACAGGAGTTTCATTAATGGTGATCGTTTCCTTTTAACACACCCCAGAAATTATCTTGCAAAATAGTATTTTGATAACAACATTGTTTTTCCAGGCGAGATCTTCTTGGAGAACCTCTTCCCAGACTGGAGAGGGCCGGAGGGTGACTTCTTCCGAATGTTTGCCATCTTCTTCCCATCTGCCATTGGGATCCTTGCTGGAGCAAACATCTCAGGAGATCTGAAGGTAATGAGCGTCTGCAAACATGCCAAAAACAAAGACGCTACTAACCTTTAGAGTTTTGTACTGTTACATATATGAATGCATGAAGTGACAGTGATTTTGTGATTACGGCTCTAAGGTGTTGATCAGGTGTTGTGTTTGTGGATGTTTCAGGAGCCTGAGATTGCCATCCCAAGAGGGACACTGATGGCCATTTTCTGGACCACCGTTAGCTATTTAGCCATTTCTTCAACTGTTGGTGAGTATTCAATGCAGTTTATTACCAAATTCATATGCCATTATGGGCAATGTGAGTTATCAGCACCAATTATCAAGAAGTAAATTTATTATAATTAATAATCATTATAAGCATTTTTTTCTAGCTAATGCAGTTAATAAGTATATTAACCAGCTGTTCATGCTTGTAAAGCAACATAGCAATTTTGTGCATAAGACTGTCCTTATTTTTATTTTTTTTTTTAAGTGAAACATCTTCACTTTCTCTTTGATTGATTTTAATACATTTTCTAATGTGTTGATCATAGAGTAGAGGTTTGAAGGCCTGTGTTTGTCCCGCAGGTGCGTGTGTGCTGCGCGACGCCTCGGGGAACATGAACGACAGTCTGCCGCTGAACTTCACCGAGGCGTGTGAGGGTCTGAGCTGCGGTCTGGGCTGGAACTTCACCGAGTGTCAGCAGAGCGGCACCTGCTCCTTCGGTCTCTCCAACAGCTTCCAGGTGAGGCTCTTCAGTTTGCTGCTGTCCCCTCGACGAGGCACCGGTCCGATGTCTTCTCACATAAGGCTGTGAAGGAATGATTTATGTTTTGGTGTGTGAATGTAAGACGGGTTAGTCTAGTGGTTATAGTTGAAACTTGACATAGTCTAGTGTACTAGATTTAATAACTCCTGTATGCATTTCTTAAAATGTTTTTTTTAATCACTTTAAGTAAATGATCATTTTATTCCTTCCTTCCTTCCTTCATTTATTTTGGAAGTTGTATTCAAATCCGAGCGTGTATATTTCTATGGTTTATCTTGACGATATATAATTGTAGGTAACTTATAGTTGAGTTTAATTAGCCAGGCTGTTCTCTACTCTTCTGTGTCGCTCTTTCAGACTCTCCACTGGTTTGACAGATGAAATCATTCTGCATTAATGTGGTTTCCCGCTCAAATCCCCAGGTCTTGATCCAGGTCTCTGGCTTTGGTCCGTTGATCTATGCGGGCATATTTGCGGCCACCCTGTCGTCTGCCCTTGCATTCCTCGTCTCCGCACCCAAAGTCTTCCAGGTAAAATGGCATACTCTAAACCAGATAATAGCTAATGTGCAACTTAAAAAGCTCCTCAAAGTGAACCTAGCCATTAAAAACACTTTTTCCCCACTTCCTCTTGGGACAGTGTCTCTGCAAAGACAACATCTACCCGTACATCGGCTTCTTTGCAAAGGGTTACGGGAAAAACAACGAGCCGCTGCGAGCGTATCTGCTGTGTTACGTCATTGCCATGTGCTTCATTCTGATTGGTGAGTCAAAAAGCGACGTAATATTTAACACAACTTGTATTACTCAAAGATAATGTACACTGATATATTACATCCACGTTTGTTTATGGGTAACTGGAATAAAAAAAAAAACTCCATCTAAAACCGTTTTAAACATAATTTTGCTACTGCTTTAGCATGCAGCTTTTATAAACTCATTGTATTTAAGAGATTAAATATTTGCAGGATAATTTCAAATAAACTAGTCAAGACCAAAAAGTGTTTAAATGCAAAAAAGGTCACTAGTTGCAGCTATTCCATTTTCTTTATACATTTTTTATCATGTGATCTTGATGTTGTCAGCTGTCATTTTATACTGTATGTATTCTGTGTGTTTATTGCATAAATAATTTTTAATATCTCCACAGCTGAGCTGAACGTAATCGCTCCTCTGATCTCCAACTTCTTCCTCTGTTCTTACGCTCTCATCAACTTCAGTTGTTTTCACGCTTCTATCACTAATTCACCCGGTGAGTAAAAATAAAATGAATCTGATTATCTGATCAATGCATATTTTGAAAACTGAATATGTTATAAGCACAAAATTAAAATAAAAATGTAAAATTACATTGAAGTGTTTGAGATTGTCATTGTCTTAATGTGGAAACTTTGCTGTTAATGCATACATTTAAGCTGCTTTTTGAAAGCCTGTTGAGTCCAGATCTATATTAACACACTCTTTTCTGTTTCCTGAACATTTCTTCTGCTCTTTTTCAGGATGGAGGCCATCGTTTCGGTATTTCAGCCCCTGGACGGGTTTGTTTGGTGCCGTTATTTCTGTGGTCCTGATGTTTCTGCTCACCTGGTGGGCGGCGCTCATTGCTTTCGGTTTAATCATCTTCTTATTTGGCTACGTCGTCTATAAGAAACCCGGTGAGATGCTGACCCTTCAAAATAATGATCACACTGACTTGTATGCTTTAAATAAAATGACCAGGGTGTCTGAATGTTTTTGTGTTGTTCAAGAGGTGAACTGGGGGTCGTCTGTCCAGGCCAGTACCTACAACATGGCTCTGTCCTACTCCGTGTCTCTAGCAGGAGTCGAAGATCACGTCAAAAACTACAGGTCAGATCTGTTTTTACAGCACAATCCGGTTTTAATTCATGTTCCTGGTTTTATTGTGAATGATTCATCAGTGCATGTTATTAAAATGCATGGTGTGCATTGATCTTAATGGTGAAATCATTTTAATCACAAAAGTGCTAGTTAATACTGATAACCAATAGCCAAATAGCTATAGTCATAACTATGAGATAAAAAGTAGGGGTGCACGATAAATATCGGCCGATAATTTATATGCATCTCGTCAGTAAAGCCGGTTCTCTAATCAGGGGTAAATTCCATCAGGTGTGTGATTTCACATAGAGCAGCTTTAACTACATGGAGCTGTTGTTAACTGACAAGCTGCGCAAATCCAAGCTGATAATGAACGTGGATTTGCGCAGATTGTCAGTTAACAACAGCACTGTGTAGTAACAGCTGCTCTATGTGAAATCACACACCTGATGGAATTTACCCCTGATTAGAGAACCTGCTTAACTGACGAGATGCACATTAATTATCGGCCGATATTTATTGTGCACCCCTGATAAAAAGTCAAAATTATAACTTAGGTCATAGTTGTGACACAAGTCAAAATTAAGAGTTGAAAATGAAAATTGAGACATTTGAATTTTTTCATAATTATCTCATAATTATGATTTGCCAAAGCTTACCAAAGTTTTCTTAATGTGGTTGAAATGGGCTTTTCACCATCTGATGATGATAATAACTAATAATAATTTGATAATCAGTCCTGTCCTGCTTTATCTGTTCAATAGTCTGTAGAAGTTTAAACAGTAGTTTAGCCTATTTTTTAGTTAATTTTATTTAAAACGTTGATTTTGTCCAGATATTCACTCGTTGGTTTCGTCTCATCAGGCCTCAGTGTCTGGTTCTGACAGGTCCTCCGACTCTGCGTCCAGCGCTGGTGGACTTTGTGGGCTCTTTCACTAAAAATGTCAGTTTGATGATTTGTGGCGACATTCTCATGGTAAGAACCAGCTGAATGATGTATTTGCCATTAAAAAATAAAAATAAAAAAATATATATAATATATATGAGTCTGCAGTTCTGCCCTCAAAAGACCAAACAAACAAAAAAAAAATGGTTCTGTTTGTTTTCTGGTTGGTGGTATGTGTGTGTGTGAGAGTATATCTAGATGGTTGATTGGGTGAATCAGAGGAAGGTTCGTTCCTTCTACACGTCTTTCAAGGCGTCCGATCTGAGAGAAGGAGCTCGGCATCTTCTGCAGGTTACAGACGCCACGATGCTTCAGTGATGAAACATGAGTACAGACTGCTGTGCAAATCGCTTTTTCATGAATTATTCCATTCAGTCCAGTGGGAGAATTACAGTACTTTAAAATGTTTTTGTACGTTGCACAGAATGACTGCTTGTGTTTCATGCATAAAGCATTAGTGATTTTTGATCTCTGTGCTGTTTTTTTTTTTTTTTTTTTTTTTTTTTTTTCTCCCTGTTGAGTGTTTGTTTTTGTTTTTTTATCTCAGCTTCTGGTTTGGGGAAGTTGAAGCCGAATATACTGGTGATGGGATTCAAAATGAACTGGCAGGAAAGCAGCAGTAAAGGCATAGAGGACTATATCAACACCATATAGTGAGTGAAAAGAATCTGTAGAGAAAGACAGGAAAGCATAATCTCATGCTCTTGAGTGTAATGCAGAAACAAACATTAGTTAACATTTATTAAAGTGTTTATATGCCATGAAAGTGTCTGTTCTACTACTTTAATTCATGCTGTTTTTAATTATATTAATAATAATAAAACAACATGGTAAAGTAAACTTGGAAAATTTGAATGGAAAATGTTTAATGTTTAATAATTTGTTTGTTTTTAATAATATTATTAATAATAAAACAACATGGTGAAGTAAACGTTTTCTAAAGAGAATCTCCATTGAGAATTAGAATTTGGAATTTGGAGGGAACATTTGGAATTTGAATGGAAAATCCGAAAATATGGGAGGGGATTTAAAAATTAAAGGGGAAATGTGAAGATTTGAAATTTTAATGGAAAATGTGAAGATTTGGAAGGAAAATGTGAATTTTGGAGGGAAAATGTGAAGATTTGGAGGGAAAACATGCATAATTGTCTTTATGTTAATTAGTGTGACCTGAAATTGGCCTTGAAATGTGACCTGGACATTTTTGTGAGATTCACTCGAATAGGATCAAAAATAAAGTATATTTGTTTGGTCTCAGTGATGCTTTTGACTCCAACCACGGCGTGTGTGTTCTCCGCATGATGGACGGACTGGATATCCGAGACGAGTTAGAGACTGAGGGTATGTTGTGTTCGTCTGTGTGTGTATGTCTCGTACCATCTTTGAACAGTTTCAGTAATGCTTTCATGTGTGTTTGACAGTCAACCAGGCTTTTGAGGTGGACGAGGCCATAGAGTCTGACGATCAGATTTCAGACGCTGACTCAGGTGAATAAACCGATCGATGCGTCTTCTCTTTGTTCTTCAACCTTATCTCGCTTCTCCTTTCATCTAATTCTGTCCTTTTAGATGTCGACAACAGAAAGAACACGGTGAACGATCAGATCAAAACCGTGTTCCAGAGCAAACAAGGGAAGAAGACCATCGACGTGTACTGGATCTCTGATGACGGAGGTCAGATATGGACTGTAATCATTACAAGGCTTCAGTCGTTGTAATTTGTGTCTGATAACCCTTCAGTTAACACTGAACAGTTGAGTAATGCAGTTAAAGCCCTTAAAGTCTCCCTCTCTTTGTCTCAGGTTTGACTCTGTTAGTGCCATACTTGTTGACCAGAAGGAAACGCTGGAGACGGAGCAAAGTCAGAGTGTTCATCATTGGAGAACAGCAAACCATGGAGAACGACCGCAAGGAGTGAGACTCGTGAATCATTACAGACATCTGAATTATTTGAACCATCACCCGGAGGAAAGAAAAAGTGACAGAGGAGATTTGAATATCTAATAGACAGCAATTTGATTAAATTTAGAAATGTTCTGATGTTTCTCCTTCGGAAAAAGTCTCCAAAAAGCAGAACAGATCTCACTAATGTCTCAAAGTGTGCTCAGATTTGCCTAGATAAAATCAGATCTCTATATGAACTCTATAAAGCATTTCTGTTAAATTCCCCCAAGATAAAATGATCTCTTGCTGTTTAATCATTGGAATAATCAGATTCAAGAACATTAGATCTAATCATTTCATCATTAGAATCATTAATATTATATTTGACCGAAAAACTTAACTCTTTAAAAATGAACAGAATCATCGAATTCAGACTCATTTGAATCTTCAAACATCAGTTATTGGAAAGAGTTATCCGAATCATTAGAATCAACAGAATCATTAAAAGAATCATTCTAGTCATCTGAATCAATAGGGAATTATATGAATCATCGAAATGATTGGAATCAGTCAACAGTTCCATTAGCTACATAAATTCAAGTTCCTTTAGAATTCAGAGCGTAATTTTAAAAGCGAAGAGCATTTTTTATCGCAACTCTATGGAGCCCCGCACATGACATGCAAGAAAAAATAATAATAAATTGTGCGCACAATTTACTAATTAATTCCTCGATGTACTAAAATGTGCACATGATTACTATTTCGTTCTCTCGTTTTTCTAAATCGTGCGCACAATTTACTAATTTGTTCTCTCGATTTATAAATAGTTTTGAAAATTTTTAATATTTAGTTAACTAGTTTTTATATTATGTGCACAATTTATAAATCGAGAGAATGAATTAGTAAATTGTGTGCACTATTTATAAATCGAGGGAGCAAAATAGTAAATCGTGCACACGATTTAGCCCACTATTTTTTCCTGCATGCCATATGCAGGGCTTTGTGTAAGTCTGCTTGTATTTTGAAAATTCACATAAAAGCTGTCAGTTACTGTACTGTGCTTGAATATTTATTATTTTATTAATAAAATTTCTTGTTCAGAATGAAGACTTTGCTCCAGCGTTTCCGGCTGGATGTTCACGATGTCATTGTGATGACGGACAGCGAAAGGCCACCACTTGCCAAAAAGTAGGTTTAGCCCAAATGGGTTATAAATGTGTAATTAATCTGAAGCAAAGAATGTGATGTGCTCTGGTAATAAGATTTAAATGCAGTAACAGATCGTCTTTGTCATTAGCATGAGGCGCTTTGAGGAAATGCTCGCCCCCTTCAGGCTGAATGAGGGACAGCTGGACGAGAGGACGGCGCAGCAGCAGAGGACAGAGTTTCCGTGGAAAGTCACGGACAAAGAGATGGACGCACTGAGACTCAAGGTGAGTGTGTGTGTGTGTGTGTGTGTGTTTGACCTCAATGTCCAGCTACAATACTCGCCAGCTCAATGTTTCTTTCTTCCTGTGACAGTCGGAGAAGAAAGTGCGGCTGAATGAAATCATACGGAGGAATTCGAAGTACGCCGCGCTGGTTCTAGTGTGAGTATTGACTGTAATACCATTAACCATTACTGGCTGCTGGTCAATATGTAATTCATACACAAAGCACAATCTGATAATATTGGAGCCTCATGAATCATTTACGTTTTAAATGTAAGAATCATAATTTGAGGGTAAACACACCTGTTAAATATTAATAAACGTCTGTGTGTGTGTGTGTTTTAGGTCTCTCCCCGTACCGCAGGCAGATTGTCCCAGTTCTCTCTATATGTCCTGGCTGGACACGCTGAGCTGCGGTCTGCACTGTCCCGTCCTGCTCATACGAGGAAACCAGCAGAACGTCATGACCTTCTACTGCCAGTAAAACAGCCACGAGATTTACTCACTTAAGACACTCAAGGAAAACTATTTGGCTTGCTTCATGTTTCAGAATAGTGGATGGAAAACATTCAAAATACACTTCAGTGCTTATTTGCACTTTCTTTATTTGTGTCTGTAGATTTCAGTTTCAATCCATGTCTTTAAAGGCCAGTTTTTCAAAATGAGTTTCTATCTTAGCACTTAAATTCTTAAGATGTGTTCATATTATTTGCCTGATTTTTATTATTGCAGTTAATGTCATGTCTGTAGATTTCAATTGCAGTCCATATATGTAAAGGCCATTTTCTCCAAATCAGTATATATCTCCATTTTAGCAGCACTTACATCCAATTACACATTTTCATGCCTGTCTATATTCTAAAGGATTTTATAGAAGGGTCTGATTTTATTGCACTTTAACTGTTTGTATCTGTAGATTTTAAATGCAATGCATATCTTTAAAGGCCATGTTCTCCTCTTCAGCACCTACTTACATCATATTTAACAGTTTTATTCTTGTTTATATTCTGAATGTTCATATATCATTCATTATACACAACATTTTAATCCTTACAACATGTTGAAATTGTCAATGGGCTGTCAATGGTATTTCCTTTACAGAGTGATAGAAAGACAAATCCAAAATCCCCCTCTCTAAACTTAGACCCCTCTTCATAACTTAAGATTTCAGAAAACTTATATGTGAAGTTGTTGCATTTTGTTTGATGTTTTGCATTAAAAATATCTAAAATAAAGTACAGCAGCCCCAAAACATATCTGGACACCTGTCACACTTGTTTCTGACATTTTAACTATGACTCTAGCTATATTTGAGGCCACTGTAAATTTACTTTCATAATATATTAAGTCTTTAATTGATTGTGTTGTCTTATTCTTTTGGCACATTTAGCTCGTTCTATGTATTCTTGTATTTCTAATTTTTTGTTGTGAATTCATTTCTGTGTTATGGTCTTGTTTGGTAAAAGGGAAGTTGCTGGAAATAATTATAATTGGGGAAAATATTTAAATTAGTTTATCTTGTTAATGATTCATATTTTTATCATTATTTTTGAGCTTTGAGAAGGGGCAGCTGCATACAGAAACATACAAACACTCCATTAAATCTGTGTTTATTTCAGCTGTAATATTCTGATATTAACATATGATGTTTCTATACTTGGTGTAATGAGACAATCAATGAAGGTTGAGATGTTCGTCATTGTGCTTAATTGTATTTTTCACATTGAAAAGCAGATCAAAAAACTTGTAATTCATAATAATCTAGTGTTTATTTACAGACAAGATGTATCGTTCTACATTAATTCATTATAATGTTTTAGTCAATGAAGTGTAATTTTACAAAGCAAGAACAAATAAACTTATTTTATCATAATATAATATAATTGTGTCTTGTTTAAATTGCATGAAACCTCAACGCTGAAATGAAGGTCCAGAGATCAGAGACGAAGTGCTTCCCCATTTCTATTCTATCCTTTCTAGCCAAATCGTTAACCTGTATCATCACTTATATAGACATAATGTGCAATAAACATACATCCAAAGTCATTTTATGAGAGGATTACGCAGTTCATTTCAGTTCAACATCTTTACATCAATGAAACTGGCAGCAGGTTTACACGCAGTAAGAGAAGTGTTTAATGATAAACAGTCACATTCACTGGCAGTAGAAGGTCATGACGTTCTCCTGGTTTCCTCGAATGAGCAGGACGGGACAGTGGATGCCGTAGCTGAGCGCGTCCAGCCAGGACATATAGAGAGAACTGGGACAGGTGACATCATGGACTGGAAGAGAACTGAATCACACACACAGAGAAAGATTATAAAACACATACCACCAGTCACATTTCGCTTAAATGACTGAAATCAGTTATAAAGAAAAATATAAATTGGGTATCACTTAGAATACTGTTCTGTCATTAATGAATAGCTACTCAAGAACACATGTGTAACACAATATTAGCACTCTAGTAACTACTAACAGCTAACAAGAAACTCTGATTAATAAAATAGTTAAAAATAGCGCTTAATCTAATATGGTAGTTCACTATTAGTTGATCAGGAACTACTATTTTTCCATACCTCCCCAAGAACCACTTAGAAATACTGTAAACAGATTCATAATTAATATGAATGATGCATAATGTATAAATAGTTCTTAAGTGAAGGTCATACCCACTAGTGACTCAAGTATTACCAAATTCTTCAGAAGGAATTATTATTACTTGGATCAGTATTCTAAAATGTAGATTCCGGTAACTCACTAGTAATGACTCAAATGTTACTAAATAAGGAATTACTATCCAGAATCTTACAAAACCTTAAAAGCTTATAGTGATTTCAGTAATTACTAGAGAGTTATCGTGTTATTCACTTTAGAATACTGATCCAAATAATTAGTAATTCATTTAGAAGGATGTAGTAACACTTGAGTCTTTACTATCAAAGACCTTACATATATCTCAAAAGCTTACAATGACGTCAGTCGATATCAAGGACTTATCATGCTTTTCACTTTAGAGTACTGATCCAGATATTAGTAGTTCCTTCAGAAAGATTTGGTAATAGTTGAGTCATTACTAGTGGGTTACATTATATATTATGCATAATTCACATTACTTATGAACCTAATAGTAGCTCTTAGTGGTTCTCCAGGACATACATATATAGTCGTTACTAATTAGCTAATAGTGAATTACCACTTTCAACTGAGTGCTATTACTTAATACATCGCTAATCAGAATTTCTTGTTAGCTAATAGTAGTTACTAGAATGTTATTAGTACATTAGTTGTTTGTTCCCGTGTAGTTATTCATTGACGGCAGAACAGCATTCTAAGTGTGACCATACATTGTTTTAATGTACAAATTTCCTTACAAAACTATTCAATTTGATCTACTCTTTGAAGTTTTTTTACTTTCCCTTTTTAAAAATTCATTTTATTTTATTTAGTTTAGACTGTGTCGACTGGTCATCTGGCTTTTCTATTGACTAAAGTATGCATATTAAGAGAGTTGCGAGGCCAAAATTAGGACAAATTGCTTGTGATGTCACTCATTTGTCATTTGCGTATTGGCTGAACAGAAAAACAAGAAGAAAAAAAAACAATTGGGATGATTCAACTAGTCTATAGTTTTATATTTTTTTTATGTTTTATTTTACTATTATTGATAAACTATTAAAGTTATTCATAATAATTGGAATAAGATTTTATTTTTATATATTCCTTTTTTAGTTTTGCTAAAATCTTAGTTATTTTTTATCATTGCAATCTTTTTACAAAATATCTTTATAGCATTTAAGTTTAGGTTGAAGTTAATTTTGCCATTTTATTACTTCAACTAATCGGAAATGAGAAATGTTGAATTTGCAATTAGTTGAAATAAAGTTTTTATATTATTTATTTCAATTAAGTCGTGATTTTATTATGGTTCTAGTTATAAAATAAAACCCTGATCTATACTCACATTACAACCAGAGCGGAGTGAATTGAGTTCTTCTTGATGATCTCGTTTAGTCTCACTGTCCTCTGTACCTGAAAATAAAAGACTGATGATCATACTCTAGTCTAATTTATTTGTTAATTTACACATTGTTTCAAAGAAGCTTCACAGAAACAAGCTGTTGTCTATAATGCATTATTGCTTTAACACTGAGCAGCTTTACTCATGTTCAAAATGCCACACACTAGCGCACACACACACCTTTGGTTTTATGGCCTCCAGGTCTTTGTCAGACACTTTCCATGGACTCATTCTCTTGAGCTCCTGTACGTCTCCTCCACCTGTTCTTCACTCAGCCTGAAGGGGGCGATGGATTCCTCGTACCGCTGCAACTAAAGGAACAAAGACGAAGGAAATCATGTAAGTTACTGCATGTTTCTGAATGTGTGTTGTTTATGAGTGTGTTTCTCACTTTTTAGCAAGAGGAGGTTTATCCACGTCTGTTATCACAACAATGTCCTCGATCTCCAGCCGAAATCTCTTTAACAGCATCTTCATGCTGCAAAGACAAACCAGTTTACAGAACCAACATTTCTGCACTTCAAAACTAGAAATTTGGTTTAAAAAATGCTGAGCAACTGACTCTTTACGATCGTCCTCCATGGTTTCACGGCCACCTAAGATGAACACTCTGAGTTTGCTCTTTTTTCCAACGGTTTTCTTCTGGTCAACAAATACGGGACTAGAAGAGTCAGACCTGAGAGAGAGAACAATGGGCATTTCACAGTGAGAAAACAAATATGGAAATAGCTTTCAAGGCAGCTGTGTCTCACCTCCATCATCAGAGATCCAGTAGATGTCGATGCTCTTCCTGCCCTGTTTCATCTGAAACACCGATCTGACCTGCTCATTTGATCCATCGTCGTCAGAAACATCTGGATGGAGAGACAAAAAATGGAGCTTTATATGGTCAGATCGTCACATCAAATGAAGCTTAACTGAAACTGCACAGCTTTGTTATTATAATGGGATCACTTTGATTGGCTTACTGACATCAGAACTTAAAGTGCTGATTATAATTGCATTATTTGATGTTCTATTGTTTTATGATAATTTAATGTTCTCAGTGTTTGTCAAATTACATTTATGAGCACAAAAAAATAACTTTGGATGCATGTCTCACCTGAATTCCTATCAGTCTCATCCTTTTCACATTGCGGGACTTCGTCTGCATCAAATGCTGGATTGTCAATTGCAGATGATCTGCCTTCAGACACAACAAACCCACATCGGACTTAATTTCATGACTCAAACTGCAGTGTTGACCCATTTTTTAAGTCGTCATACTGTATAAAGCACACACCTGCACTGTGCAAATCACCCGTTACGTCCAATCCATCCATCATTCTCAGAATCGCGATGCCGTAGCTAGAATCGAATGCGTCGCTGAACAAGAAACATTAAACAACATCAAAATACAAAGAAAAAATTGCAACCGATTCACCGAAATTTGTGAACAAAAACAGCAGCTCACCTAATGGTGTTGAACGTAGTCCTGTAAGCTCTCCGGTTTTACATTCCTGCCAGTTTATCTTGTATCCCAAAAACAGAGTGTTGGGCTTCAGTTTACCGAGACCTGAAGCCTAGAAAAACAATTGACAAGAAGAGCAAAGACTCTGTGAGATGTATGAGATGAGAAGAAACAGACCTAAAGCTAGCGCCAGTCGTACCTGCATGAGATGATGTGCGCCCTCTTTCAGACTGTCAGCGGTGAAGGACGTGTAGAAAGAGCGAACTTTCCTCTGATTTAGCCAGTCCCACCAGCATATCAGTGCTGTGCTGCGGAAAACTGGACTTCTCATCCTCCTTAAAAACAACAAGAGAGCGAGAATTTGCCTTCACAGCACGGGTTTCTAGAGAAATAAGTTACGTTATTTAGCAAGAAAGCATTAAGTTTGCCAGTTTATTGGAATAAGATGAAACGTCGCGTACCATGATAATGTTCCCACAGATCATCAGGCTGATGTTCTTGGTGAAAGTTCCCACAAAGTCCACCAGAGCGGGACGAATGTTCGGAGGGCCGGTCAGAACGAGACACTGAGGCCTGAGAGAGAGTACATGAGCAGCTGGTGTATCGTGAGCTCAAGCGGTCAGTTTGGTGAAAAGTCTTACCTGAAGTTTTTGACGTGGTCTTCAACACTAGTCAGAGACATTGAGAAGGACAAAGCCATGTTGTAGAAACCCGCCTGATAAGATGTGCCCCAGTTCACATCTGGACACACAATCAGATATGACAACAGTCAGAAAATTCAATTTTAAATTTGGTTATAATCTGCATCATTTACTCACTGGGTTTTTTATAGGTGACGTAGCCTAAGAGACAGAGAACGATAGCAAAAGTGACAAGAGCGGCCCACCACGTGAACAAAAACATGAGGACAAAAGACAAGAATGCAGCAAACAGAGACGTCCATGGATTGAAGTAACGATACTGTGGCCGCCAACCTGTGAGAGACGATAAACAGGATTATTAGACACCAATGATGGACTGAGTTACAGAATGATAACCAGGTTCTCACCAGGTGATTTGGTGACCGATGCGTGGAAGCAGCTGAAGTTAATGAGTCCGTAAGAGCAGAGGAAGAAGTTGGAGATCAGGAGGAGCGATTGTGTTCAGGTCACCTGAAAAAAAATCATCATGACACCAAATGTTGAAGCGTTCGCAGATAGAAACTGTGCTGAAGGAGATTCAGGACTTACCAATGAGGATAAAAAGCCAAAGCGATGATGAACATGAGCATGTAGCCTCGCAGAGGCTCGTTTTTTTTCCCGTAGCCTTTCCCAAAGAAGCCGATGTAGGGGGTATATGTTATCCTTACACAAACACTGTGACAAAAACACACAAAAACATTAGTCAAATGTATGTTGAATAAATAACCTTACCCTCAGAACAGCCACACAATTTACGTGGAAAATTTTAGGAGCAGAAACCAAGAAAACCCGCGCTGATGACAAGGTGGCAGCAAAGATCCCGATGGTGATCAAATGGCCAGATCCTGAAACTGTGGCAAGAATCTGGAGAAAAATAGTATCCAAAAGCTAAAATATACTATTTTGAGCCACATTTCTGTAGCTTTATTGGGTTAGAAAGGCACATCGCTAGCAATGCCAAGGTCATGGGTTCAGTGGGTCTGATGGAATGTAGTCATCATGCCAAATACAGTGATATGAATGTAAAATCTACTACACTTTCCAGCAGTCAGAATTCACAAAATGTGAAAACTGTGTTTTAGATAACATTGCCGATGTGCTCACCTGGAAATGGTTTGCCAGTCCAAAGCTACATGTGCGATTCTGCTCACACTGGTCAAAAAAATTCCAGCCAAATTTACAGCCCAAACCGCTGCAGGAGATTGAAGAATTGAGCGCTAAACTATCATTCAAACTGCCAGAAGCGTCTCTTACAACACTTGCAGCTGAGGGAGAAGAGAGGGGAGTGCCTTAGTGTGTGGTTTATTAATAAGACGCACATTTCATTTAATCAGAGTTTAAGATACGAAAGGTTGTGACAGAAATATGTCTAATAGGAGTAGCTGTTTTGTATATTTGAATTGTCGGCATTGGCCTGTTACATTACTCTGTTTTGGCTGATGGTGTCGGAAAAAGTGGCCAATAATCGGAAGCTAACATTCCCATATAACATTCCAATATGGTAATTTTTTGCAGAAACATTCTGTCTTTAAAAAAAAATAAAAATAAAAAATAAAAATAATAATAAAAAAAATGAACAATCCCAAAATATTCTGGAGCCAACATTTATAATCATTTTCTTAACTCATAAAGTTCCAAATTACGTTTTTCACGTTTTTTTTTTTTTTTTTTTATAGTGTGATATCATATCAGTCACACTCTACAGATATCAGCATTGGTCATAAAAATAATAATAATTAATAAACATAAAAAAATAGATAATAAATCAATAAACCTCTAATGTCTAATCTCACCACTGTGACTGAGATCAATAATAGCTCAGTGTGGTCCAGAATATGGGCCTGCAGCGTCCCTTTAGGAATCCCACCCGATGGATCCTGGAATAACACAAACATATGCACATCATTTCTGTATCATTTGAAAGGCACATCAACTTAAGAACAAAACTTGAGCAAGATTACCTTGAGATCTCCACAGATGTTTGACTCCAGACAGATTCCTGTGGCAGAAGGGAAGAAGATGGAAAACATCCTGAAGAAAGATCCATCTTTGCCTCGGAAGGAAGGCAGCAGATTCTCCACGAAAATCTCAGCTTTGGGGAAAAACAGCAGGTTAGGTTTGGCTGTTGCTTCTCCAAATGCTCTGGCTGGTGGAACACCATCACTTGATAATGTAAGTCATTATTATTGGCTGGGGGGGTCCCAATAACTGAGATAAAAAAGGAAATTACGAAATACTAAGTCAAAATTGAGGTAAAGATACATTACGAGATAAAAAAGTCATGATTATGAGAAGTCAAATTATGACATTTTATCTGGATAAAATTCAAAATTATGAATACTAAGATAAAAATTATGAGATAAAGTAGAACTTATGACATACTAAGTCATAATTGAGATTTAAAAAGTCAACCTTAGTCAAAATTGTCGCAAAATGATAATTATGAGATAAAAAGTTATAATTATGTGAAAGAAAAGTGAAAATGAAGACAAGTTAATTATGAGAAAACTAAAATAATAGTTAAAAAAAAATAATATTAATTTCATCAAAAACTAAAATAATAGTTAAAAAAAAATAACAATCAGACCCAACAAAGAGAACAACAACAGTATACAAGTGCCATGACAAGTCTCAGTTAGTCTAGCACAGAACATTTTTTTTTTCAAGAAAAGAAAAGAAAAGAAAAGAAAAGAAGGTAAGTGGTAGTATTAGTTGGTCAAGTGCTGGTGAAAAAGATGTGTCTTTGGTTTTTTTTTGAAGATGAGTTAAAGACTCAGCTGTTCGAATTGAGATTGGGAGGTCATTCCACCAGCTGGGCGCAGTCCAGGAAAAGGTCCATGAGAGTGATTTTGAACCTCTTTGGGATGGCGCCACAAGGCGCCGTTCACTTGCAGAATGCAAGCTTCTGGAGGGCACATAAGTTTTACTAGTGAGTTTAGGTATATTCGTGCCATGCCAGTGGTCGTCTTGTAGGCACTCCCATCACGCGACCCCTTGAATTTGATGCCACCTGATGAGTATAACCTGATGAGGAGAGGACTATGCGTAACCCGTGATTGCCTCACTCTCTTTTTGGCTACTGAAGACAACCTCTCGCTGCTTGCATTCTGTGATCAGTTGCAGAGGCTTGATACAACATGCAGGAAGGCCCTCCAAGAGAGCAGTACAATAGTCCCAGTCTGGAGAGAACAAGAGCTTGGTCCAAGAAGTTTGTGTGGCTTTGCTCGGATAGGAAGGGTCTGATCTTCCCTAATGTTGTATAAGTGCAAAATCTGCAGAACCGGTTCATTGTAGCAATAATGGTCTGTGAGCGCATAACTGATGATCGATCACAACTCCTATGTTTCTGGCTGGTCCCTGGAAGAGTTTATGGTCTACGAAACCAGCTGTATAGAGTAGTTGTGATGAAATGATGGTTTTAGCTGTGAACCACAAGCAGTTTCTGTCTATAGTAAGGTTTGAGCAGAAGGTGATGGTCCTTCATCCAGCTAGAAAGTGTACTCTCAACAGGGCTGCAATGCGAGCAGCTACCGTGGATCATTCTGATTGGACTGAGAAGTAGAGTTTTGAGTGTCATGAGCATAGCAGTGATAAGAAAAGCCATGCTTCGTGAATGACAGATCCTAATGACGGGGGTCATGTAGATGGAGAGAGAGAAGTGGTCCAAGCACTGAACCTTTAGGAACCCACACCCCCCAGCCGCCAAGCCAGTTTGTGACTTGAGAAACCTCACCCCTCCAAGACAGAGATAACCCATTGGTTTTTTCTGAACGTGGATAGGAGATATCTGGTGGTTAACTGGTCAAAAACAGACAGATCCAGCAGATGAGTACGTGGAGAATCTGGAAGCTGCTTTCGCCAGGGTTCACAGGGCTTCAGTAACACGAGAGCATGGCAGTCTCAGTTGAGTGGCTTCTTTTTGAAGCCACGGATTGGTTGCTGTCCAGGGAGGCTGTTTCTGTACCCAAGAAACATAGAGAGTTGGGTTGAAACACACAAACAACTCCGCTCGAGGTGTCTTTTGAAATTGAATGGGCAGAAGGGATAACCAGTCTGTATTTTTTCTAAAAGTGGCTGGATTTAGAGAGAGGGTTTTTCTTAAGCAGAGGTGGGATTTTACCTGCTTAAATGTTGTGGGAAATGTAACAGAGTGAAGTGAGTGTCGGTTGTTGATAATGTGAGTAAGTTACCAGTGAAGATAATGACTGAAGAAGAAATGGCCTGAAGGAGGTGAGTGGGGATAGGATCAAGTGGACCAAGTAGTAGGATGATTGGAAATAAAGGATAAGTTTTGGAAAATATGTCTGTCCTCTGAGAATGGAGGGACGGGGTGAGAAGGAGGAGAGAGAGTGTGTTTGTTTAGCCATTTATGAAATTATCATCAGTCTGCGGTGTGGGAGAATTGGTCACTGATGGTTCTTTTGCCTTATTTGTGAAGAAAACTGCAAAGTCATCAGCTGTAGAGTTTGATGTAGGAGGGGGGAGGAGGACAAAGAAAGAGAAAGAGAAAGTTTTGAAAAGTGTGCAAGTCTGAACAGTTGTTTAATTTTTGTTGTGGTAGTGAAGGTGTTGGTTTTAGCATGAAAACATTTGCAGAGAAGGAAGAGAGGAGTGACTGATACACACTGTGGTCGGTAGAGTTTTCTTGATATTTGCGCCATTTTCCTCTCTGCAGCCCTGAGTTTAGAGCAATGTTCGGACGGAGAAACATCGGACAGCCAGGGTGCAGATGGGGTGGTGCGGTGCTGGTCTGGATGAAAAGGGTAGGCAAAAGTTGTCCAAAGCAAAAGGGTTAGAGTGGAGCAAAGAGGGGAGTATCAGTAGCACTGGTGTTTGTGTCCAGTGCTGAAAAACAAAACTGAGAGACGGGGCGTGAAGTGGAAGTGAGGATGAAACCATAGAGGATATGCGAGAGAGAGAGACAGAGAGTTGAGCATAGGTTGCGTTGAAAGGTGACCTGGCGGAGGAGTGTGTGCTGTGTGAGGAGTATAGTGTGAGGTTAGAATGGTGATGAGGAAACGGTCTGAGGTATGCAGTGGAGTAACTAAGTGTTGTCCGTGGAGCAACAGCATGAAAAAAAATGGGGGAACTGAAAGTGAAAGTGACGTGACATACATGGCCAAAGTATGGTGACCCATACTCAGAATTCGTGCTCTGCATTTAACCCATCCAAAGTGCACACACACCCAGAGCAGTGGGCAGCCATTTATGCTGCAGCGCCAGGAGAGGGGGCAGTTGGGGGGTTCGGAGGTGCCTTGCTCAAAGGGGCACCTCAGTCGTGGTATTGCCGGCCCGACTGACTCGAAACCACTCACACCTTTACAGTTAGGAGTCAAACTCTCTCATTCACTAGGGCTACAACTTTCCCCACTTCTTCTTGTGTGTGTGTCGATGAGGTCTAGCTGGGTTGCCTGATTTGTGCATAGCTGTAGTAGACGCTCGCGCTGAGATCAAATGAGGCGATGCGAAGCAGAATGTTGTTTGAAGTCAGCAGCTTGAGGTTTTTCTAGGTGGATGTTTTGAAGTCACCGAGCAGTACCAGGCAGGAGTACCATCCTCAGGAAAATTTGATAGTACACATCCAACTCCTCCAAGTGAGATAAATTAGACATTTGTGACTACTAAGTCATAATTGGAAAAGTCAATTATGAGGAAGGGTTAAAATTGTCAAAAAATGTCATTAAATTATGAGGCAAAAAGTCTAAATCAGGGGTGGTCTCCAACCCTGCTCCCTGGGAGGGAACTACTTTTGTCCTGCAGATTTCAGCTCCAACCCCAATCAAACACACCTGAACCCAGATAAAAAAATTCAAGGTGTTCAGGCTTACTTGATAAGTAACAGACAGGTGTGTTGGAGCAGAGTTGGAACTGAAGTCCCTGCAGGACGGTAGCTCTCCAGGAGTCAGGGTTGGAGGATCCCTGGTCTAAATCATGACATAGTCTATTATAAACATATTTTTATGTAATAATTATGCATTATTATTTCATACTTCTGACTTAATGTCAGTTCATATTTCCCACTTATGGTCCTAATTATGATTTTTCATTGTTTTTTTTTTGTTTTTCTTTATGAGATGAACTGATCTTCTACATTATTTTTTTTTTGTTGTAGCAGGACAAAATAATGACTCCATAAGTTTATAAACAGGAGTTTATTGGATGCATTTGAGGTTGCATTAGATTAAGGATCTCGTGTACTCACCACGGTAGCCGAAAAATCCCACAGCCTGCTTCTCTATTGTGCTGGGGGGGATGACCGTCCCCACCAAAATAGTTAACTAAGGAGAGCAAGAGTGCGATGAAAGAACAGGATCTGAGCCTGTGGTGGAGTGAAAACCAAGAAGAAACAAATGGGGCAGCTATGCTGTCAAACGATGACAGTATTGGGAAATGAGTAAAAACCAAAGCAGAGGACCTTACCTGTTGCCTCCCAAGCCATGCAAAACCAAATGTGATGCAGAGGAGGAGGACGACAGTAATGGTTTTCCCACAATGATCCTCACATCATTGAACATCGTTCCCACCATCTTGAGGCGCACATTGTCCTGAAAAAGAGAGCAAACAATTCTGAGTGAGATATTAAAAAAAACAGAGTCAAATAGAACCATTGCTGTGTGTTCACACCGCCACCGTCAAGAGCGTCAAAGTGGCCGGAAGTCATTCATTTTCAATGTGAGCCGCGTCGGTGAGCAGCGGTGAGAGCATCGAGGAGGAGTTGAAATCAGGGCAACTTTATGGTAATTGAGCTATGATTTGCGGTTTTGGGCGGCAACCAATCAGACACGTAGAAGTCTATCGCTTGAGAGGGAGGGAGTTCCCAGAGAACGCAGCTCCAGCCACATTAGTTCCCAAGCCAAATATAGGCAGGTTGATTATTGCTTGTGGGCGGGTTTGCAATAATCTTGATGTGGTCCTCTCTGGGTTGCGTACAGGGACATAAAAAAAAAATTAAATAAAATGATACGTGGGACCAAGGTGTCTGAGATTGTTTTCATGTTCCTGGTGAGTTGCTGATGTGCAGTAACGATATAGGAAATAATAAATCTAATGATATTGGGCGTTGTTGGTGATAACGCACAGTTTAGAGTGAATATCACCAGAAACAAATCTTTCCTGTTTCTTCAAAGAAAGCATGGACAGTGTGTCCCTCATCAAGTTTGAGTAAAACATGTTGAAAAAAGTGCTTGTATAGAATACATTTTCAAGCAGCTCTCTGAAAATCCCCAAAACCTAACAATAATACATTTATATGTGAGAGGTGTCTCACTTTAAGAACATCTCTGACGGTTTCGGGGGGCAACCCCACTGTGTTGAGTGAACAGGCGAGAGCGTTGGCGAATGCAAAGAGCAAACCGATGGGTCGCTCCGAGCTCCGGACCCAGACTCCGAGAGATCATGAAGTATGTGCCAGCTGGAAAGAAAGAAAGATCACTTTTTACAAATTCAGCACAACACTACATTTGTTTAAACAAATTAAAAGCAATGCATTTTTCTTCCACAAGGTTTTACATCTCAGGTAAACACTTCTTGTTTGTTTTGAGTATGTTTTATACTTTTTTGTTCATGCAAAAGCACGAGCTGAGGATTCTGATTAAAACCAAACATGGAAAATCACCAATAAAACGTGTGGCTACTGTTGAGGTGAATAAAAAATTTAATTTCTCTCACCAGAGTAGACCTTTCCGTTGTTGGTGGAGATCGCGGGGGACACTGACGTTGGCTGTAATTGTTGTGATGGTGGTTACGACATGGAGATAATAATAACGCAGGTCAGAACTGCAAGCAAAAAAATTGGATCGAATTTAAGGAATTGCTGTGGCACACATTAAAAAAAGGAAGAAATTTTAGTTGTGTTTAAAATTTGTTTGAGAATGATTTTTAACTGAATTAGAGGATATGAACTGAATTAAATAAAGCAGAAAAGGAGGATGAATGGGACTTTCACTGATTCCAGCTTGAGATCGTGATCCACATGCAGTCGCAGGTTACATAATTGACTCCCCAGATGTTCAACATACAAGCGAAATCTGAAATGAAACACACCAAAAAAAAACTTAAACGAAATTTGATTAAAGAATCCATCACTGTAATACATTTTACTTAATTTATACAATGTTTCTATTTTGAAGTATTCTCAAGTTAATTTAATAATTAAGACATTGCTCCTTTCCTCACCAGTGGAACTCCCAGAAAAACCCATCCAAAGCGAACAAGCCTTGACTTGGGGGCTGTCCGTCATCCCTCTGGGTGGGTGGTGGAAGGAAGGGTCATCAGGGTACCCGGCTGTTGACAAGAATATACAGAGAACAACAACTCAAAAAAATCAAAAGTGTTTGCACATATAAGCAATACTCTGGTGTGTGCAGGTATTCAATTAGACTCACTTGTACTGTGCTTATGAACTTAATAAGTACGTTTTCTCCACAGAGATGACCACGGGAGTTTTACTTACTGGTTTGCGCAGAACATCCAGTGATGGTCTGGTGCTTTTTTATACGTTTCCCACCAAGTGTCTTTGGCATAAAATTCATATTGTTTGGCACGGGGGGCCATCGGATTGTAGAATGGAACATTTTTTTTTGCTCCTTCCTATCTCTTTTCCCGTAATCAAAAACCAAAAAACTCCCCCATATGCCAACGGTAACCCCACCTTGGACGGACGGGATGTTGCTGGTCTCCTGGGGATGGATTTTTCTGATACGAGCAATATATCTGGCCATGTGTGGATTCGGGTGGGACTTTTTGCCTGTGAATTTTCCTTCCCTTTCTGCTTTAAAATCCCAGTTGTCCTGAAGAATCACAAAAATGGAATCCCTCCGATCCAGAAACAAATCACATCGGGGGGCAATATTCACAGCGTTCTCGCAGCGAGCCGTGTGGACATGACCTGACCCTTCCTCTGCTGTCAGGAAATGGAGTTGCATTTTTTGTTATACCTTAATCTGAGGCCTACTCCCACATAACACCCAACCAAATACATTATTATACATAGACATTTGCTGCCCAGAGCCATGACTTGAAGGTTATTTTGTACCTTTGTTGGGTGTCTCCATGCTTATCTTTGAAATCTTGTTTGGAAATATTAAACTGGGCTTCACCAAGTAAATCTTGTCTAAACAGAGACTGACTTTTGTCTGCCCAAAGCAAAACTCTTACTCAGGTATCATGTTGGTATAAAAAAACAGGATTGAATATGTTAACAAAACTAGTCATCAAGAAAATCCACAAAGCCATGGTAATTTGGACGTTCTTGAAGATCAGATCTCCTCACCCATAAGTCCCACCATCATAAAATTAATGGATTACAGATTGTATGCTTATAGTTTGACAGACGCTGAGCTTTACTGGTCTGAGCGTTTTTCATGAATACATTAGTGGTTGGATATAAGGCCTGGAAACTTGTCACAAACCTGGGGTATTTCAGGCTTTAAAGCAAGAATTAAAGTTTTGTCCCTATCTGTTATCAGAGCATCCATGCAAAACATCTCAAACCTGTTCCACCCACCCCAACACACCTCAAAGCAATGCAGCGAAAGAAAAAGATACAAATTAGATTTTTTTGTCTCAAATCAAAATGTTTAAGTTCAGTTCATACTGACCATCTCTGACCTTTGATGATAGACTTTTGGTATCTTGGCCAATCCTTAGACATTGTTGACATCTCGACTAAAAGAGGAAGCACATGTGAGAATTATTGCTTTTTATTTGAGAAGCAGGGAAACTCTAGAAAAAAACAAGTTTGAACAGTTTTTGCCATGAGGGGAACATACAGTACATTAACAACCATTGGTTGAACTGTATTCTTAGGACAGGTTTTGTTTTGGTTCATGAATGTCAAATTGAGGGGGGGCAAGTCACATGTATGTTGTAAGTTTTTTTGCGTTCATTTCATTAATGTCAGTACAATTTATGCTGGCCAAAACAAATGGATTGTTATTTTTTTTCATTCCAAAAAAATTTGTGGTATTAATTTAGGAAAAACTTTGTAGTATACATGTAGTATACAAAACCCATTAATGAGCTGAACTGATGAGGGTTTGAGGTTAATTAGTGAAGACCGGCGATTGAACTGGTTACTGAGAGCCTTTAAAAACCCTCCATGTGAATGAGGCTCCAGTCAAGAGAAAAGAAATGCGGGTTTAAGGGTGAAGGAATATAGTGTGGCTATTGAGGCAAGACTGTGTTGAGACGGGAGGGTTTGGAGGTTTTTAAAGGGGTCATATGACATTGCTAAAAATTAACATTTAGTTTTGTGTATTGGTGGTGTAATGCAATGTTTATGGGTGGTTTAAGGTCCCATAAAAAAAAAAATTAAAAACAAAAACACCTTTTCCAAACATAATGTACATTGTTGTGTTTTGCTCCTCAATGGGGGCGCCCCGCCTTTTCTGAACTGCTTGTTTTTTTCACCAAAAGCTCATCGTTTCTGGAAAAGTGAGGTATGCTCTGATTGGCCAGCAATCTAGTGTGTTGTGATTGGCTGAATACCTCAAGCATGTGACGGAAAAATGTTACGCCCCCTAAACATACTTGTGACTGGCCGTCTCCCGGCGCGACGAGAGACTGCCCATATAGAACATACTTTGAGCACAGACCCATTGCTCAAACCCCACTCAGGAAACGGTCCTCCATAAAATGCGTAACACTGAGTGAGGAATGGCTGGTGAATTAGAGTACGGCGCGGCCAGTAGATTCGACGAAGGACACGTGACGACCCTGTGGGCTGGACTCCACTTCGTCCACAGTGAAAGACAATCTTGTGATCCACAGCACGAAGTTGATATATTTCCTTCCTCAGTGACGGCAGCACAGATTGCATGGACCCGGCATGATGAAGTGGATATCATCCTCTTTTCAAACCTTCAAATCTTGGCAAACCTGAGTACATCTTGAAACCAATTGAGTTTTTTTCTGCAAACTCTAGAGGAGACAAATGAGATTTTCCCTAGGGTCTTTTAAAGAAGAAAAATCGGAAAAACTTTAAAATGTCTCAATTTGGCATTTAATTTCACTGCTGTCTAAGAAAAACAATTAAGATATTAAAGAGATGTAATTTCCAAATTGCTTCAGATGTACACCAATCCTTACAATTGATTATTCAATAACAATCTTTTTTTTTTTTTTTTCATTTGGCCCAATATTAAACATGGTTGGTAACTGAGTCTGGATCTTGCCACCACCCGGTTTCTCTCCTCCTAAAAAAATGAGTGGCGTTTTTAACACTGCTCACTAATACTTCCCCCTATAAAACCTGCTTGCACTGTGGAAAACACTATATATAAAAATTTAACTGAACTGAAAACTCTGGATCAAGGAAAAAAAATTGGTTCATTATGACGCACATAAAACTTAATAATGAGATAATGAATGGTCATGAAAATGTACTGTAGAACTCACTTCCATAGTTATTTCATTTTTTCATATGGAATTACTGTTAAAGAACCTTGTTGGAATGTCAAGTGAACGGAGATGCTTGTAAACCAGCGTGTACAAGCATTTGCGCATCATCTGAAAATCTGCTAACTTTAAGTTGTAGTTGTTCGGGCGCAGATGATTTGTTGTAAATAGTAACTTGAAATGTTTTGTTGGACGTGGTTTTCGGTTGGTAACGTGAACCTGCCCTTCATCACGATTGTTCAGTCTATCTAGTACAGCAGCATTTAGTAAACACACCCACATCCTCATCTAACCCAGTCAGATCTTGGCATGAGGGTGGTGTTTTACTGAAATCATCAATGCTTTTAATGAGGTCAAAACCATGGATATATAGCCAAAGGATATGTAATTTTATAGTGTGGACATCGGCCAATCAAGTCCATTCCCTAGAAGTACAGATTTCAAAAAGAGCACTTGAGTCAACAATGCAGATACAAGGCCCGAAAGAACAACAATAAATCTTTTCCACAGGTTTATACACAGTTTCAAGGAACCGTGTGCGCATAAAAAGTTCATAAAAGTTTATTTTATGAACAGTAAACGCTTTTTTTTTTTACACTGGTATTGGAAACACAGTAACCCATTTGGGTGGCTTGTCTACATTGTGTACTCTTGTGTAAGTGACCTTGGTTTTCAAAGGTGTAATTCAATGGCAAAGAAAAGTTACAAACAAGGCAATGATGTGCTGCATGTGAGAAAACATTTTCATAAATTATGTCAATGACTTAAAAAATGGACGGGGGAAAAATTTTCTTAATAAAATGCTGTGTGTTTACCAGGCACCCCCATCCATTTGTTGGATATATCTGAGTCAAGCATTTCAGGACAGACTGTGTAACACACCCAGTTATGCGTATCTTCTGTTTCCTCTCTAAATTAGTGCAAATCGGCTTGTAACTATCAGGGTTGAATACCTGATGATTTTTTCTTATTTTATGATATATTTGGTAATGCTTCATGCATTAAATCCCATGATTTCAGAAACAGTGTGACTGTACCTCCCCTATGAAGTCAGTCTGAAACCATTCTGCTACAGTGCCCGCTTACTTTGTGGTAAGAAACACAAAAGGAAAAATGGTTCACTAACATCAGCTTGCTGGGTTCCTGGTCTTATGTAGCATTGAGGTTTCTGGAAAGAGGAAACGACCCTGATGAAACATGTTTTTCACTGTAATTAAAAACATAATTATTTATCATAAACTATATATTATATAATTAATATATACGATATTAGTATATATAATATATAATGTATATTTTTAATATCACCTAATATATATAAGTATTATATCTAATGCTTGTACATTCCTGCATAAATTGTACACTGCAGTTTTATGAACTTGATTACATGGAAAAGGTACTTGAACGAGTTTACACAAAATTATCTATCGATATCTCTCTATAGATATATCTCTCTATATCTTCTATATATCTATATATATATCCTCTATCTCTCTTCTAGATCCGGAGTCCCTCCCTACATCACCCCTACCCCCTTGCTGTTCACACCCCTCCATCGTCATGCTTCCGCCCGAGATCCCACCTTGACACACACTCCCTTGTGCACCGCACCCCCTTTGGCCTTCCCCTGTTGGGGTTCGTTTTCCCCGAGTGACCACCCCCCCACCATTATGCCTAGACTCATCATTGAAGACACTGCATATGGGATGCCACTAAATCAGTTCTATGCGCGGACAAGCAATCACGTGACAGGCACCCCCACGGTTGCCTTAAACCCTTTTCTATCAACGCTCCCCTTCCACTCCTATTACACTCCATCTCAACTCAGTACATCATATTCAACACCACACACACACACACACCCACAGAGCATACATATAAATAAATCAAATTTACATTTTAAATATCTTATGAACAATAATTACCCCCACGAGTGACCCAAATAAATCAGGCAAATCATTGCATTCCAACCATTAAATGTACTGGAATAAATTCATATGCAGGGGAAAAAAATAAAACAATAAATCAAACGCATTGGAGAAAAACAGGAATAAAAAAAAATCATCATATGGATTCAAAGTTAAAAAAGAGAAAGAAAAAAAATCCCCTTTTAACTCTTTTACAAATATACAATTTCACCCAAACTTCCAAATTTTTAGCAAAACTCTAATGCTTCATTCCAAGCCATATTAATCAAAAAAAATAATAAATAAATCCAATGCTTACGCGTGTCCACTCATTGATATACTGAGACTCCACAAAATGAAACTAATTAAATCCCCAAAAAGTCAATAACATCACTCAAATATTTACCAAATAAATTGACCAACCTCTAGAAGCCCCAAAACAGTAATACTAATAATAATACTTAAATAATTAAAAATTCATAAACTAACTAACCGCCCTTACACCATTATCTCGCACCACTCCACTGATATTATATCGCTATATTATTGCATTTTGTGCACGCCTCCTTTCCTTGGCTTTGATAATGATGGTTGAATCGCTCAATCTATATCTAATCTAAAAATGAACAGTTAACCTTTGAAATAGTTGTGATTATCTGATCTGAACACCAAAGCAGCCGAGTGTGAAACCTCTCTGTACCAAGAAGGCTGCAGGTCCTATGAGAACTGAACTCTAACTGGCCCAGTAACCTCTAATTAGCAGTTGTTGCGCTTCCAGGGAAATACAGAGTGCAGGGAGCGCCGACAAGAGTAGTGCTGTGAAACAGAGAACGACCATAAGGAGAAAAGTATTGCTAAAACAGAAAAAACCCACGACGAGAACAGCAGAGCACTTGACGGCTGGTTTTCATGGAATTTTACACGAAGAAAAATTCTGGCCCATGGAATGGGAAGGAACGCTGGAGAAGAGAGAAAGAGTTGCAGGAAAAAGATGATAGAGAATGTGGCGAGAAGATTGAGGAGGAGAGCAAGGAAGGCTCCCATAAATGGATCATGTCCTACAACGGACAGGAGGATAGGACTGAAAGAAGGGGCGGTGACGGAAACGGAGGGAGAATACTATGGAGGAGGATGAAACACTGCATAGGTACCATAGACAAAGTTACCCAAGTGAGATCTTCCAGACTCTGGAGGAGATTGAAGATGGAGAGCATCCTCACGGACCTGACTCCTGAGCACCGAGGATGGGGCTGAGCCCTCCACGTTCACAGTTTCGCTTGTCAATGCGCTGCGGTGAGCTCCGTCATCCAGCAAAAGCTCGGGAGAGGGATGGAGATGAGAAGGAGATCTTGCTGAGATTGGGTCCTGAGGTTAATGGTTCTGGTCGGACGACTGCCGTGGTGGCGCTTGCTTACACTGGATAATAAGGCTCACCAGTCTGAACAAAAGACACTATACACAGATCACAGACTTGCAGCTGTTAGTCTGGGAGGCTCAGAGAGTCATGGAGCTCGGTCAAATGGGAAATCTTGGTGGAGGTAACAAGGAAGAAACAACTGAAAAAGATCTCAGCAGAAGAGCAAATGAAGGTCAACCTGCAGTCCATGCTTAGGACTTATGGGGCCAAAAGCGTGGTAGGTGATGGGTTAAGAGCTACTGGTGGCAGAAGGAGCTGTTTTCTGTGGGTAAGCACTCGGGAACTGTACCATGCAAAGCATGAGAGATAAATTACATAAAAGATTACATTTGCACAAAAACACAAGAGTGAGATACTTTCCCGTGAAAAATATTGCTGATGGTATCTCTTGATTTCATGTCCATACTTTATTCAAATTGGAACTGTGGTGTTGAAAACTGTGTTGTGACGATTTGTAACATAAAGGAAATGACAAACTTTTCTTTTTTGAAATTGTATCAAGCTGGTAGAGAAAGACAACAGTTTAAAATTAGAACAAGCGTAGAAAAAAAACGACACCAAGGAAAACTTTCTACCTTTGGTATCTCATGCCAGTCCAGGCATTACTCGAAATTTGAACGTTTTAAAATTTGAACAGGAGAACATTTTGTCAGCTGATGCCCTAAAGCCGCAGAAAAAGCCAATGATAGTTAAATAAATAAATGTTCATATTGAGTCCTTAAACAGTGCGGACCTCAATTCTTTTGCTCATGAAAGCTCACCAGGGTGCTCCTCGCCAGCCAGCAGCGGATACTTCAGAGGCGAGGTTGACCCAGCGGTCATGAAGGAGAGCCAGCAGGAGGCTGCGAGGCAATTGATGATTAGTTGGGAGGGCGCGCTGTAGCTCGAGACCCTGACCGTGACGTGACGCCTACGTTGGACCACGCTGGTGGATACGGATGGGCTGTGTGTTCGAACTCGCCTGTACCACATCCACGTGCCAGGTTCAGTCTGCCCTCTAACTCGGCCACTCAGAAAGTGCCAAAGGAGCAACCCCCCCCCCTGGAGTGGAGAATACATCAACAACTGTCTGGAAGGCGTGAGAGTTCGACCTTCGGCAACGGCCTATGGGATGGCTGAGCTTGGCTGGAGCTAGGCTGAGGATTTGTCCTCAGACGCTCTCAAAGAAATATCTGCACCCCAAAGTTTCAGGAACTCACGGACGAGACGCTTCGGCAGTTTCCTTAGATGCGATGCACGGGTCAACTCATCGAGGAGAGCTGGCTGTTTTACCGCGCAGTCGGCACGTGGGGTGGAGAGCGGATACCACCGGAAACGCTCCGCAGGCTGAAGAGCTCATGAGCGAGCAGTGCGTTCTCCATTCAGGACCTTCCGAGAATTGCGAGAGGTTCGTGCTGTGAACCTGAGCATGGAATGCAGTGGAGAAGTCGAAGTTAGAACTCTACAACACTCACGCACTCAAAAGAGTTTGGATTTCGGGCAATCTCTGACCGAGTGGCGCGGCAACGTGTTAAGTCATCCAAAAAGACGGCATGGTTTGGTCGGAGGTGGACGCCAGCTGCAACCAGGGCCATGGGTCAACTGCTTCCCAGCAAGCAAGCTCGGGTTTGTCTAACTCTTCTGAGAAGTGGAACAGGCCTCGTAACAGAGATAGAGCGGAGATTGCGGGGCGAAATGCCAGATCAGGCCAGCTTCAGACACGGCGTTGGGGGTGCTTGACGGTCAAACTATATGTAGCTGGAGGATGACACGTCTATGCAAAATCTGGACACCATGAAATTCTGTGTCCAGGTAAAGTAATGGCTAATTTTTAGATCAAATAAATCATCAAATGGGGTCTTTCAGATAAGTTCGATTCATTTAACTAAAAATACATATATATATCGTCTGCGTGTCACAATGTTGGTGTAATTGTAAAATTTTTTCACTCAGCTGTTCTCATTGTTTTTCTGGTCTATAAACAAAACATTGACATATAACAGGGTACGACCCTGAGAAAGATCACTGGAAAGGACTGGCAGACCTTCATGAACTGAGAAGTAACTTTATGCTTGGTGTGGAGTGGAGACAGCCTGTTATGCTGTAGGTGGAGGAGAGACAAAGACATCAACACAACATCGTGACAGTGTGGAACCAGCACTCACCAAGAAAAAGATACCTGGATGTAAGAGGAAAACATACAATAGGATAAACTGACAAGTTAAATGACTAAAGGTTCCTTTATAATCATTAAACTTTATACTGCTGTGTTGTGTTGAAAAACGTAAAAGCAAGGCAGAGACTGAATGAATGACTGACCACCTTAGTGGCTCCTCGAAGCATGACAACATAACCTTAAATCTCTCTGGAGCATCATATGTGTGGTGAAAAATGTTGCTAGTTTCAGCTTTGTCTCAGGTGGTTTCTTCTTTCTGGACACCAAATGATTCATTGAATAGGGCTATTAACGATTGAGTTATTCTATCCTATGGATCCAGCTTCTGCCACCTTTGGGAGCAAGACTTGAGTGGTCATGCTGCCACCGTCTGGGGAGGCGAGATCTTCATCTCAGGGAGGCTTCAACTGCAAGTATGAATGCTTGGTGTCTGATGTTCTCTACAACACAGAGAGAGGAACCAATTACCTTGCTGAGCATGACCCATGGACCGGGCCCAGCCACTGCATGGAGAGCCTGAATAACAGCTTCTATGTAGCTGGTGGAGTCTGGTGTTTCGGCACCATCCGTTAAGTACTACACCGACCAACTGGTCTGTGAGATGTACAACCCTGTAAGTGACATCTGGACAGTGTTCACTCCTCTCCCAATTCCCCACGTCGGTGCCGCCTCTGCCATCCTGGAGGAGAGGCTGTATATTCTAGGCGGTTATTGTCAGGAGGACTATAGCGAAGCCAGACTGACCCATCGCTATGATCCAGTGATGCACGAGGATGGGAGAGCATGGGAAGAAAAGATGCCTGGTGCTGTCAACAAGATGTACGTGCATGGCCTCCTTTCCCTGCCTAATCACATCAGAAAAACGAGAATAAGATGAGCCAATGTCTGTTAGCTTTATTTGTGTAACTTAGGAAATCTAGTGAAGCTGCCTTGCTGTTGCATAGGGAACTGAGTATCTGAAATGTTACACTCACTTCTGAGTGAGTTGCTTTTGGAACGTTTAGGCAGCAGGTCTGAGTGTTCATAAATAAAAATTGGGGGCCTTTCTTTGGATAGTCCATCTTTAATTTAATTGAACTACTTTGATTGCTACATTGTTCGATATGTAAATAAGTTTATGTGATACTTCTTTGTTGACTCTTGTGTGATTGTTCGTTTTTTGTCTCTCTTTCATTCACAGAGCTTGTCGTATTTGAATGATGTCTCTTATATTAAACATAACAATTTCAAACTTTTATTATGTATTGTAAGAATCAAATAATTATGCTTGTGCGCCTGTCAAGGTGATAATGTTACTTCACCCCATAGTACTGTTGTGATGGGTTGTTACACAATACTGAACACAGATAAACGTAAACATAGATGAAGCGGATATGTACATACAATCCATTTAAATCCAACACCTGCCAAATGTCACACTGACAAAGAACACATCTTAACTGGTTGATCAACTGTTGTGGCCTAATGGTTGAGAGTTGGACTTGTAACCCAAAGGTCATGGGTTTGAATTGTTGGGTGGGAGTGAATGAACAGCTCTTTTCACCTTCAATACCCACGCACTAAGCAAAGCACTGAACCTCAAGTTGTGCCACACAAGTCCTGAAAAGGTGTAGCCAAAATTGGAGCAGTGCGGCTACGTGAAAGGAGGTTCAGGGCCGTGTGGGCGGAGCCTTAAAAAGTGCAGCTCCTCTTCACTCACTTACTGTGCAGACCCATTTTAGCAAATCCGCGACAAGATGTCAGTGACATATTGAGACACTGCAGCTTTTGCTTTTTTTGCAATGCTAGAAAGTGATGGTGTGTCATGATTAATGGACAGAATAGAGGATTATGGTGAGAAACGACTCCTTCTCTTCACAATCCATCACAGTAGGTGGCAGTCCATGTACACTATGAAGTTGGTTCGCAACCTGCCATAAATTCCAAAAGAATTAATAAGAATTAAGAAGTGTGGGACATCCAATCTTTTTTTTTTACAGTCTATGGCAGGGAACTCAAATCTGGACCTCGAGATCCACTTTCTGCAGAGATTTAAGCTCTAACCCTAATCACACACACCTGAGAGCTACTCAGTGTCTTCGAGATCATTAGAAAATCACAGGTAGGTGAGGTGATCAGGGTTGGAGCTAAAACTCTGCAGCAACAATGGACTCAGCGGTCAAGATTGAGGAACCCTGTGTCCTATGCTGTGTGTGCAACCTTGGATGGGATAAATGCAGAGCACAAATTTCAAGTACGTGTTACCATTAATTGGCCACATGCAACGTCGCCTTCATCTTTATCTGACGCTTGTAAAACAACTCTGGACTGCACGGTAAGGGATTCTCCAACAGTATCAAAACACTAAAACTGCTACAGAAGACACCAGTTAAACGTATCAAAACACATGTGCCATACATAAGAGTATTATGAATACTTTGAATTAATGTGGTCATCCGCCATCGTCTGACTGTCGTAAACCATGGTACCCCTTACCAAAAAGTAGGTATACTTCAAGTTTATTTATTATTAAGTATACTTAAGTAAAGTTCAAGTATATTTAGACTTGTTGTTAATTATAAGTCAAGTATACTTAAATGTCATTTTAAGTGGTATTTCTGAGACAGTACATTAAAAAGTTAACTAACCGCATTATTTTCCAATTTTTTTGTTAAAAAGAAGTATACTAATAGCACACTTGAATAAACTTCTTTTTCGTAAGGGACTGCCACAACACTCAATATTTTTGTCTAGTTCTGTGTCAAGTAATCCCTTTACTGGGGATTTGTAACCCAGCAGAACTGAAAATGTAAAAATCCTTGTCTCAAACTCACCTGTTTATGAGTGTTTTTACTAGGCCTGCAGCATTTCCTTACAAAATAGGTGTGCCCTGTTTTACTAGAATAGCTCTACCAGTATCAAAACTTTGTTTACTTCTGTTCAGGGTATGTGTATTCATAAATGAATAGTATGCTATGGCTACTGTTTGATTTTAAAGTGTTGGTTTTAGTTTCGCATGTTTGTCTATGTATTAGGTTCAAAAGTATCCACCGAACGGCATAGCTTGTAAAAATCTTGTATTGCATTGTCCTCAAACAGGTAAATAGTATAATGACACTGGTATTTTAGTATGACTATTTGTTTGAGCATTACAGGTTCAAAATGATTTTTGTGTCTATAAGTTTAATGTTCATATAAATAAGAACATTAATGAGAATATTAATGTACTTTAATTTTTGGAAGGACTTTTTGTCGCAAGTCCGTGTATATCCAACTATGTAGCTCTATCGTGTGGAAGTCATGGTTGAAACCAAAGATGAGGAAACATAAAATTTAAGGAAAATGAAATGACATTTGCAAGTAGAGTGCGCCAGGCTGTAGTCTGGTTTGTTGGCTGGTTAGTGTCCACAATTAACTTTTGTTGACCTGAACTAACCCATTATGTGGACAAAAATAATGTTTCTCCATTGATGGATGCTCAAACGAAGCAGTGTATTCTGATGAAATAAAAATATTTTGGTTAAAGATTCATCCAGTTATATATATTTGCAAAATACATGTTTTGTTTCTTAGAATGGTGATAGACTTACTAAGAAAGAACATGTCTAAAGAGTTTATTGAATCTTTTATCACAGATTCCTACCACCTACAGCACATAAACATATATTTACATCAACATCAAGAGAAAACAAATAATCTGCTTTTATAGGGATTTGATCATTGAACTTGTGATATGAGTTGAGCAGTTAGCTAACAACATAATGACTGAATAATTGTGCAATTCTAGAAATTTTTCATCTAAAAACAAAATGCTTAATCATTAACCAAAAGTAGCTCTATACAAATAAGAAGCACATAGACCGTAGATCATTTGTTCTTCTCTTTAGCACCACAGAAACAGTCGTCATGGCTTTATTTCAGCTCATCTTAATCTTGATATTAAGTTCCTGCATGGCACAGGATGAGGATATTATGACTCCTGTGGTGAACATCTACTCTGAGTTAAAGGAGATTAAAGCTTCAATTAATAGACTGACAATGGATCTGAACACTTCTAACAATGAACTCGCAGAGCAGAATAGCTTGATTGAGGAGTTGCAGAAACAGATTAAAGGTACATTCACATCACATTTTCTTAATGACTGCTTAAACTAAACAAACCCTTTTATTTTTTTTATTTTTTTTTTATTCACAGAGAGTCCTAAAGTGGCATTTACTGCATCCATGTCAGCTACAGAGAGTACAAACCGAGGACCTTTTAGTACAGAGACTAAGCTCATCTTTGATAAAGTCCTAACCAACATTGCCAATGCATATGACCCAGTCACAGGTTACTGCATATTCAGTTTGACATTTGTGATTTAAAAAAAAAAAAAAAAAGTTACCGCTGTTTAATTTGCAGCATTGAGATCCTTGCTTTTTCTCTGTTGCATGAGTCTTCACAGCACCTGTTAAAGGTGTGTATTACTTTAGGTACTCAGGCTCCGCATTTTCATCCCATGATATGGGTCTGAGCGTCTTTAAAGGCACGACACAATGTGTGTCTAAATGCTGAAGACAATTTGTGTCTTCATACAAATATAATTCTGGCGAGAGAAATGACCAAATGGCCAGCGGAGCTGTGATGGAGCTGGAAGTTGGTGAGGAGGTTCACATGAGGCTGTGGATCAGATCCTGGATCTTTGTGGGTCGACACTACAACTATTCCACTTACACAGGCTACCTGCTTTACCCACTGGATTTACTTCGTGTATACTTTTTCTCTGTGTGAGTGGTTATTTTGTAACACTTTCAGAAACAAGAAAAGCATGTTCGCCACTACATAAATCGCTATGTCAGACCTGCACATATAAAACAACGAGCCGCCGCTTTTTGTACAGGGTTGTCTCATGTTTCTTCAATCGATGTTCACATGTGATATAATGTAATTACAAAGGATCCACATATTAGAATAATAGCGTCGTTGGTCACCGTTCAATCCAGAAGTGGCAAAAAACAAACTGAGTTTCCCTGTCACCCGCAGACAATATTTCACCACTCCCAACTCAATTGACGCAAACACTTAGATGGTCTGAACCAGTTCACACACTCAAATCCCACACACACATAAACCACAGTTAAATAAAAAACTACGCTTGGGGATCTGAGCTCGACCCACAAGGATATGCGGATGCATACCAAGGGGTTTATGAGTATCTTACGTTTACTAAAAAATGGAAAGAACATGAGGGTAATGCAAATGACCAACTCCACCTTAAGCAGAAATGACGGGACACATTAGGCAGTAGAAGATATAACGACCATTTCCGTTGTTTTGACGACTTGGTAGGTTCTAGGGAGGTAATAGTACAATGTAGGAAGACTAAAAGAAGGTACAAAGGTTGCATGAAAACTCAGACGAAGTAATTTCATAATCTTTTAACCACACGATGGTAGACACAGATAGTGTTCATACAGTTGAACCACTGTAAAATTAGAGATGATTGATGATAGACCGAAGATCATTAATAATTTAGTTTCGGAACCATTGTATCATTGCATAGTTTGCACAACTGTGAGCGATTATTTAAAGTGCGTATTTTTTTAACGGCTTATGTGGCAGTGGAATAAGGTGCATAATGTCAGGCAGATTATCCAGACTTGCGAGCATTTTAATTCCCTTGCAAATCACCTGATTCAACAATCATTTCTGAAAGTGTCTTTGATGAGGACCGCAAGTTGAAATTCAGCTCAGAATTTAATCACTCAATGTTGATTAATGAGGTTTATTTTTATTTGCTTTTTTAGTTCTTTGAGATAATTCAATGCAAGTAACACCCAAGGCCACTTTATTATATTCAAGGATTCCCGCTTATTGTCGAAGAGGAGCAGGTTTGGGCAGCACCACGGAGCTATGTCATGTGTTTGGGCCTGGTGTACCGCTCATGTTCTCCCAGCGTTCTGTCTGCAGGGACTCATAGCGATGCACTCGCTTTTGCGTATCCGTGTTAGTTCTTCCTGGCAGTAGCTACGATTACCCATAGACCTTCCCCTCTAAGACCGCTGATGCTGACCCAACATGACGGACCACCTGGGAAATGGACATATAATGACAACTCCAGGTATGTGGGCATACGAGGGTTATAGACTCACAGGCTAATTGATCTAACCAGATGTGCATTGTGAGCCATCAGCAATCGCACGAAAACCCCTCCCGCCACCGTACAAACGGTCACTAGAGGTCTCCATTGGCAGTGCAGGGGCTCTGTCATGTGTTCAACTCAGCCAGGTAAGTGGATCCTTGTTCTGGGTGGTAAGGGTCATGGATGACAGGACCTGGTACTGGCTGTTAAGCCATCCAGATAGGAAGACTGTCCCAGGTCCTACACTGGCCGCAGGGACAGCATAGAGCTTTGGCTCTATGGGCAGGACACAAAGAACTGAAGTTTAGTAGGAGAAGAAAGAAACAGAAAGGCTTTTCCTTTACCAACAAAAATATGGTGCCTACATCTGACTAAAAGTCCCCAAAAACAGCAATCAAAGTTTAGAGCAAAGGGTTTGGGTCTTACATAACCACAGTATGGGTAGTTTTGGCCAATGATTACTTTCTAGCAAACGCTGTTCCCGGAACAACAGCTGATACTGATCATGCATGCTTTTAGATTCTTCCCTGAAATTACAAATGCATTTCTTGTGCTATTCATTTACTCTACTAACCTCCAAGAATTGTGTGTTGGGGCAGTAAACGTCAAACACTCTCCATAGTTGACACCTCTGAGTCCCTTCTCCACCAATAGCATATCCATTAACCCATTTAGGACCCACTAGAGTGAAGCTGCTCTTCTCTCGTGCATAATATCGGTCAACCTTTGCCAAGAGTTTTGAATGTGGATAATAGTCCTAATTCAAAGATCGAACAAAGGGTCCACAGTATGAGAAGGCAACCATGGACAAGGGCAAATAGATGAGTCTTCATGTTACCATCTTACCTGTAAGGTGCAATTCAATGGTATCAGCTTTGCCATAATAATGACGTCCCTCCAACTACATAAAAAGCTTGCCCCTCATAATCCCCAACTCCATGACCTGAATCTTGGTTTTTACAGGTAACGTTCCCAGCATTCATCTCCACTCTACTTTCTTGCACCAATCCAACATGGTTTTCTGCATAGGAATTGCTAAACCACATTTCCCTACAGGGTCTACGTTTGTCAAAATTATCAGTGATCCTCTCGCCACCCAACTAGGACTAGAGTGTCTTTAGGCATGTAGGCCCTGAAATTGAGACATGAACATCTGAAGAACTGGAACAGAACTCCTCAAGGAGCGAGAATCGCTATAGTTTTTTAGCACCAATTCTCGGCCAAGATGTTATGGACTTGACTTCTTTGAACTTTTTAAAGGTCATTAAGGGAAACTGGACAGTTCCCATCAATTCCCTGGCAAGTTTCACCCGTTGTCTGGGAAAGGCTTCCAATCCAAGACATGACTGCTCTGAATACGGTCAACTCTGAGGGAACGCAGAGAGAATCACTTTGAAGGTACTTCTTAAGTTTCTCTACAGGAAGATCTTGGAACTTTGGAGTGACGGACACGTCTTGAAAGTGCCTCAAGACATAGTCATTGGCCAGTGCAAGTAAATCCACCATTCCATAGGACTCTGCGAAAGATTACTACATCCAGCCCAGCTGTAAGCATCTATTTCTTGTTGCAAGAAGTTAACGGCATAGTGAGAAGGCAGTCTGAAACTGTATTATTGCAGAGATGTACAGGTGAGATCCAACCACACAGCCCCCATCCCGAGAGCAAGAGCCCCGCTGTAGGTGTAGTGCAGTAGGGCTTCAAACTTGGCAGCTGCCACTAACAAGCAGAGACAACCCGATTCCTGTTGGTCTCTCCTTCATACCACTGGTAAACATGCCTCTAAAATAGGTCGCTGCTGGCAGCCAGCAGTGCCTGTGAGCTTAATGAAGGTGGGACATAAATAAAACATTATAAGCAGTTTTGCAATGGAGGAAAGCATCGAATTAATACTTTTGAGCTAGAGAAAGTAATAAATGTATATGATATGGAGACAGCATTTAGCTTCTTGCATAGGAAACTCAAACATTTGCCATATCTCCAAGTGTCTTACCATGAAACACTCTTCCTTCCGCTTCAAGCTCACGTTACATCCCATCCTCTGTGTCCACAACTGGTCTGATAATGCTGAAGACTATTTTTCATATGTTCCACAGCAGAAATCTCTTTAATGTCCACTTTTTTCCCTCTTGCCTCATTCTCTTCTCGCTCTCTTCTCCACTTTGCAGAGTTCCAGAATTTCTTGGAGCTTGCAGGCTGACCGCTGCAGACCGAATCCGCTCTATATTTTCTTTGTTCAGAATACCAATGTTCCCTGTGATAGGCAAACTCCACCACTGCTTGCCAACACCGGAACCATGAACCTCAGGACCCAAACACAAGCAGATAAACTGATCTCGTTTGGGCTTCTGTCTGAGTCTCATCTGAATAAAGGTAACTGATCGCAGCCAAGACAAAGGAATGAACCTGGAACCGGTATCCATCCTCTGTGAAGAGGGTAAAGTCAGTATAGGACCGAATGCAACATCATGTTCTCCAGAGCCTGGAAGACCGCACTTGGGTAAGCTGGATCAGGAGTATAGCTTCTGGGGATAAATTTCGCAATCCTCATCTTCAGAATCTTCCAAACTGCTACTTCTATCATATTCATTATCATCATTCATTCTTCCTCCTCCTCTAACTCTTGATTTATCAGTTCTTGTTCAGAGCTGGAGTCAGTCATGTGCTGTGTTTTTTATCTCTAAATGTAAACCTCCAAATGTAAAGTCTTTTTCAGAACCACCAATGTCATCGGGTATGAAGGAGGCTAGTAGCAAAACAGCCATTTTCAATATTGTTGTATTTATTCATAATCTTTTATCAGTGCTTTCATTATTATGTCCACCACATCAGCAGCTAACCTGCCAATATGCGCAGGATTAGCCGGTAAATTCTTTATCATATTCTTCATTTCCATTAATGTCAACATGTATGTATCCACTCTTGTCATCATTGACATTTTCATTATTTGTAAGTGAAGCAACTAAAACTTCATTGTTTCCAGATGTAACAGGCAAACTATTACTATATTCTTCATCATTATTTTCGTCATCCTTTTTTATTAGCATCCTCTTTTCACTTTTTGTGGAGGCAGGAATTAAACGACATCACTGTTTGCAAGCATAAGAGAAAAAGTACAACTAAATTCATCTTCGTCGTTGTTCATTGTCATTCTCTTCATCATTGGTTTTATCATTATTTATCATTGAAAGCAAACTAAACCCTCACTTTTTGTAGATGCAACAGGTAAACTATTATGTAAACTTCATCAGTATGTTTTTGTCATCATACTTATCAGCATCACTTTCACTTTCAATCACCATCCAATTTTCACCTATTTGTGCAATGCAGCAATTAAAACCATCACTGTTATGCAGATGCATTGCCAGGAGGAAAATTAACGCTATACTTTTTATCATCATACTTATCCAGTATCATCACTAGCATCATTTGTAACACATCCACCTAAATAATCATTGTTGTTAACAGGAAAATTATTACTGCATACTGCATCAATATTATTGTTGTTGTCATATTTATTGGCATCCTCTTCATCACTGGCTTTATCATTATTAGTACACATAGCAAAAACACAGTCACTGTTTGCAGGCATGAAAGGAAAACTAACACTACATCCTTCTTCATCAACAGCCTTCCCACTTTCCTGTGCATCTAGCTTGCTAGCTCATTTGTTTCCTTTTCTTCTGTCCATTCTCTTCCTCTCCTGGATTCTTCTCATTCTCTACTTTTTTCACTCGCATCCATCCATTCATTGTCGCTGCTCGAGTTTCTCATCCTCTCTGGAATTCTTCTCCACTCTCTCTGAAGACACTGCTGACTCTATTGCCATTGTGGTCTTCAGGTTACTGTCAAAGAGCAAATCTTCAGAATGCTTCCTTCTGTTCTAAAACCAGGACAAGTTCCTCAAACCTGTTTCCTAACTTGTGCCTAATCTCTCTGTTAATGTGGGATCATGTACTGTAGTCTGGTATGCAAAATAGATCAGTGTCTCCTGAGGTCACACAAAACATAATGCTATTTTTACCTCAAGCATTCAATAAGATCACATCTCAAGCATCTACAACAGGACTGGCTGCGTATAGTCCTAGTCATGCTATATATTTATGAGTGTCTATGTGCTGATTACTAAAAACTGTTTATTTGTTGCAAACAGCTGTCTGTTTATGTTTAATTGTGTGTACAAAATCAAGTTATTTTTAACATGAATTTGAGGATACTGGCTTTGTCTGATAGTCTGATATCGTGATAGTGTTTTCCAAACCCTTTATTATCAACCTTTCCCAGCATCAGAAACTGACCCTTCATACTTTTTTGGTACATTTCTGTTCTAACCAAGCACCATTTTTTAAGTGTATTTTATTGCATTCTCCCAGATGAAAAATGATGTCTCTTATTCTTCAACTCCTGTTTCACTTGGTTTTAATAAACAAAAAAAAAGTAAAATAGGCTGTGAAAGTGTTCAGGATTTACGGACTTGTTTTGTTGTGTTTTCCCTCCCCATGTGCTCCCCGTGACTTAGTTATTCCTTGTGTTTGATTGGTTCATTGAGCTCAGGGTGTGTCTCATCATTAATTCCCTACTTAAGTTCGGTATTCAGTATTTAAAGTGGTGTTCTGCCCCATTGTTCCTGTCCGTGTTAAATGTTTCAATTTTGTGCTTAGTGTGTTCCACCTGCTTGCTATGTGTTTCCCCAGTTTGGATTATTAAAGAATGTCGTCTATGTTTATTCCATGTCTCTCCACGTTCCTCACTTTTTCACAGTAGTCAGAAGTGTTCCAGAACACTGAGGACTAGACAAAAAACTTTATTTGCCATCTCCACTCTGTTTTTTTTGTTTCCATGTTTGATTCAGTGTTTTTTTTTTTTTGTTTTTTTTTATAGTTTCCGATGCCATGAAATGCACCATTCACCCACCCCGAATCATCCCCTCACCCTGGAGCAGGGGGAAAGATCGCTCGAGGACCATACCCAGACTGTTCCTGGCAAATATTACCATCTCCTTGACAACAGCTCTGCTCGTTCTAAAAATGCCAGCCTGAATCCTGCCTGCAGGACCGCTGTCATCCAAAGATGGTCCTCGAGCGGATTTCGCCACCTTTGTGGAGTGATACTGGTGAGAAATTGGATCGCCTCTCACATCTGTCCCATTGAGGATCTTGCCAGTTTCCACTTCTGACCCAGAGCCCAGCCCCCATTCTCCCCACTGTGGGAGCAAGAAGCCAAGACCCCACCTGATGATGGAGGGTTGGAACCTGTGCGACCGACCAAGCCATTTGCATCTAGGGAGCAACAGAGCTGAGGGATTATCCATGGAGCAACAGCTGTGGTGCTTAATGTCAGAACCAGGGTGCGGAGAGCCAAAGCAACCACGCCTGCCATGGGGAAAGAGCCGTGGACAGTGAGCGAGTCGTGGAGTAGAACTTCGCCCACTGCACCGTGGCGCCGCTGGAGGGTGACGCCTGGAATTTGGATCCTGGGACGGGCCTGGACTTTGAAGGGAGGAGGCTGTGGATGTGGATACTGACTTGCCCCCTCTCCTCTCTCATTGTTTGGAGCCCTCAGTCACTCCTGTTTCCCCATCCTGCCCAGAAAGAGACTCAGTTCCTAAGATTAGACCAGGAAGAGGGGCTCCTGTTCCTTATGTACCCAGAGAGGGCTACCTGATTTCCTGAGTGTAGCCCAGAGAGGGCTCCCGTTCCTGAATTTAGACCCAGGGAGGGCTCTCCGGTCCCCCGCGGTCCAGCCCCAGAGAGGGTTTCTCTGTTTTCCACGTACAGGCTCACGGAGAGAGACTCAGTTCCCGAGTTCAGCCCTGTCGTTCCCCCTTTTAGTCCACACTCCATGTGCTGGGAGTCACAATTTGGTCTGTGGTGGGCATCGCACACCACCAGCCCTGAAGTCAGGAGGCTCACAAATGCCCCACCCACTCCTGCTTCCCCCACCCACGGGTCTGCCAGTTTCCATCGTCATCGTGGCTGGAAAATCCCTTGCTTCCGTCTCGACCCGTCGGCTCCGCCATGGCTCCTAGCACCCCTCTAAGCCCTGACCCATCAGTCTACTTGGTGCCTCAGCGACCTCCACTCCTCTGGCTTGCGCCACTCCACCGTGGGTCGCCATTATGGCTGAGTGCCTAGGTCTCATCCTGGCACCGCCTGCTCCAAGCCCCTCCTGTCTCTGTCTTGTCCTCACGGCCAAAAACAACCCGTCCTCCTCTCCTCCCTTCATTCCCCTACCGGCCCCCTTCCGGGTGTCCATCGCCCTCCTGGGGCCTCTTCCCAAGTTTTCCACCCATCCATCCTCTGTTGTTTCAATGTGCGAGGACGCGCCTTCCGTGAGGGGGGTGATATGTCAGGATTACAGACCTGTTTTTTTGTGTGTTTTCCCTCCCCATTTGCTCCCCGTGACCTAGTTTTCCCTGATTGTGTTCATTGATCTCAGGTGTGTCTCATTAATTCCCTCTTTAAGTTCGGTATTTAAAGTGTGTTCTGTCCCTTGTTTCCTGTCTGGTGTTAAACGTCAACGCTGTGCTACGTGTGTTCCTGCTTGCTCCGTGTTTCCCCAGTTTGGATTAATTAAGACTGTTGTCTGTTACTCTTGTATCTCAACCCCCCCCCCCACCCCCCCCCTGAGTGGTTCCTCATTCCCGTCCGCTCTTGTCACCAGTAGACCTAAAGTGTGACGAGCTCACCAGAATACGCTGGTGTGTGTCAACTTTGAGAACATCATGGCAGAGAATGTCTCCCAACGAGGATCAAAAATAATGCACCTAATCTGACACATTTAAATGTTACTTTTGGTTTTATAGTGCTGAATCCATAGCGCTCACTCATACAACACCTAAAACATCTTGAAAGAAATGACCTTTTGCCCCCGATGCTGACCAGTAATAGCCTTCCACACAACTCAAGGACTGTGGCCAAGATTATTTTATAAGCTCCACTTCTTCCCGGGTCCTAGCCCTTAAATGCATCTCTGCTCAGTTCTGGTCCATAAGTAAACTTTGGAGCGAGTGCTGGGAGCATGTGATTCCTTGAGGGCTTAAATTCTGATTGTGTCAGTAGAATCATGTTTTCTCCTCCACAGCCTGGGAATGTTATCTAGGTCAAGGAGCCCAGGCAGGATAGAAAACCGCAATTTACATAGACTTGAAGAATTGTTTTTTCCTTGCTTTCTTTCTTCTCATTTTAAATTGATTTTGTAATTAAAATTGCAAATTTATTTTGTTTTAATGCTTTTTCAAATGGAATATCATATAACTGTTCTGTTATTGTTTGTATAGGACCCAATACACTAAGACTGTCATATTAATTATTTTAACCTTTTTTAATCATAATTTTATTGAGGCCTATAAAGAATAATAATGCATACTATTATAAATATAGCCAGCCTACATCCTTCTAATAGAAACACACACACAGATATATCCCGGCTTCATGGCCGTACATTTATGCTTCTCTCCGTGTCTTTTGTCTAGTCCCTTTTTGGGACAGCATGAATAGTTGAGACAGCAGATGGACACACCCTGTGGCGCTATCTAAAAGCTACAAACAGAGGAGCAAATGTCACTTGCGGAGTTGGACTGGAAACCTGCTGGACGAACGCCAAGAGGCCTCAGAGACATACAGACTGCGAATACGGCTCATGCCTAAGAATCTATAAGGTCCTGACCATGTCGTTATTAATACATTAAACACCCAAAAAGTATCTAAATTGGCAACACTATAAAACTTCACCTAAATGGCCATCCATCTGAGAGGACTTAAAACAAACTCATTACGAAAAAAAGTTTGATAGTGGGCACTTGAGTGATTCATTCTCTTGCTCTCATTGCAAGGACGAGTGCTCATATATTTTAATGACAAACAAACCTCTTTCAAAGCCACAGCAACATCTACAGACCATGAGTGGACCGTGTGCTGAAACTCAACAAATAAATGTAGAAATTATGCGTAATTTTGAGCTTCATTATATGTCCATGTGTTAAATTGTGTATATGTTTGGCACTTTTTTATTACATTTGTTTACATTTACGATATGTTCAGACTTTCTGTTGACATATTATATACATATACATATACATGCATACATACATATATACTATAGCTGAGCTGATGATAATTATTTTGAAATCTAGGCTTAATTTTCTGATAAGCAAAATAAAGTTTCTTAATTTGATTTAATGTCGAAATATGACATGTTCTTGTCATGCTTTTGAAATTCACCTGGAAATGATCATTAAATACTTTGTTGTGTTTTTGAGAGAAAATAAGACACTTAGACTTGCTGTCAAACTATAATTTTTAATTCTCTTAAAACCTAGACAGAGACTCATTTTACAATACCATTTCACAAGGAGAAAACATTTAAAATAAAAAGGGAAAAAAGCAATAAGCAAATATGAATAAATTTGAAATCTAAAATGAGCTGGACTGAGGTACAGATGCACACTGCTAGTAAATTCTTATAGCGATAATAGTCAACATAAACATGCAGCTGATAAAATATAAAGTGAGCTGGGTTAACATTCACACTCAGATAATGAACTAATGATGAAGGATTATGAGAAACGTTTGTCTGAACTCATCTGACCTGACTCACGCTTGTGCTTCTGTCAGTGAATATAGCGTCTGTTGAAGATTCAGTTGAGTCACTGACTGAAATACTGCAGTCGCCTTTAAAGTGAGCCAGAGTGAGACAAACAACAGCCCTTTTCACAGAGGAACAAATCCATGAATGGCACGAGGAAAAGATGGCAAAAGCAAGAGGAGAATGAAAAACTGTTATGAGCTCATTTATACCAAAAAGAGTTTGAATAAAAGATTGACGTTTGCATAGATTCAGCCCACATGTGGCGGTGGGCCTTGGCCCCGATGCCCCCCCCCCCCACCTCCACCTCCACCTCCACCCACAACACACACACACACACACACAGCATGAAGAATTTGATAAGAGCTCTATTTCTGATAACACTGAGAGGTTCAACAGACACGAGGAGTGATTCACTTCATGGAGATGCAGGTCTGAGCTGCTTTTACTGGTGTTCAAGTCAACATGAATGCAACTTTCCTCATAAATGTTCTTATTGTTCATGATTTTCTTAACCTTTCAGTTAAATTTCTTTGTCCCTGAAACAACTTTTTTTTGCACTTGATGTCAAGGCTCCAAAATAGCTATTCAGCTGCTTTCGTAGGTGACTCAGCTTTTCTAAAAATCTTTGTGAAGTCATTCAATGCTTGGAAATGTACTAAAGGTTATGGCAATGATAGCAGTTGAGGATGAACTTGACCTTCATCCTCCACGTTTCAGGTCAAAAAACCTCCTCAAACTCACTTAACGCCCACTTTACACCTCTGCATCAAACCCTGATGAATAAAACCAAATCCTGATCTACATTTTATGTTCTTGACTCAGATATCCATCACACTGAAAAAGTAAAACAGAATGTGAATGCATTGCGTGTTGACTTCTAAATACAGACGTGAAACTTTCTGCAAAGAGAAAAGCATTTATACAGAAATCTGATTAATCATATGACTAAGATCTTTTGAATAGCACATGCAGGGGTGTTAAAGTACTTCACTGTACTTCATTAACATACCTTAAACATTAATTTGGGAATATGTTCTTGTTCTCAAGTAATTGTGAGACTGCAACTTTTACTCTATTACTTTTCTAAGGAAAAACTACTCCGCATTTCCAAGTCAATGTTTCACAAGTATTATTACTTAAATATTTTCTATTATATAAAAATATAGGCCTATATAGTGTTTTCATCTTACTAAGCTGCTAAGCCAATCAAACTGAGCTCTGGTGCTTTTTTTTTTTTTTTACAGCCAATGAAATCCATTTCAATGTGAAATGTAATTTGGTGACAATTGCAGTCATTTGTTCTTGTGAAGAGACGCCTTAGTTAAAAAAGTATAACTTTATGATTCAACACTTTTAAATGTGGAAAGAACTTTTTGGCACAGTATTCCCTCACTTAAGTACAAAATCACTGTAATTTTACACCCCTGATCACGTTGTGCGTCCAAATGTGCTTTATGTCAATAAACTTGATGTCTTTGGTGTCCAAATAATACATGAGCACATTTCCACCACAAGATGTCATAATCATGACATAAAAAGTCAAAATTATGACTATTTGTCTCATAATTTTTACTTTTATCTCATAATGATTTTTTGTCATATTTTGACATTTTTATGTCCTAATTATGACTTAAGTGTGTCATAATTTTTCATCTTTTATCTCATAAATGTGATTAGCATAAAATGATTTTTACTTTTATCTCGTTATGATTTTTGTCATATTTTGACATTTTAGTCCTAATTAGACTTATGACTTATTATGTCTAAACTTTTTTTCTCATAAATGTGATTTACTATATGACTTTTTTGACAGAGATTTTTTGTCATAATTTGACATTTTTATCTCAATTACGACTTACTGTCAAAATTTCAACTGTCTCATAATTATTAATTAGAGTGTCACGTGTTTTTTATCTCATAATTATGACATAGTGTCATAATTTCCCACTTTTATCTCATAAATGTGATTTAGTATATAATTATTTTGACTTCTTATATCATAATTATGACTTGGTGTGTCACAATTATGACTTTTTATCTCATAATTATTTACCAAAGCATTTTTCAAGCTTCTATAGATCACAATGTATAAAAGGGTCTAATATACTGTACATGTAGACACAACTAAAAAGAAATGAATTGATTCATATGGTGAAGAGGGTTATACAGTGATATTTTAAGGCAATGTCAAGTATCTGTAAGCGGTAGGAGGAATGACATGAGAACGATGATGATGGATACAGAGAGAGGGACGATGAGCAGATAACAGGACACAGGGAGAGAAAGAGGGACGGGAAACACTGTCAGGGTCCATTTTCCACTGTCGGGTTTGTCATCCGTGACGGTTTGAGTCTCTCGCGCTGCACAGCGGCAGATTACCAGCGGCCGCACCTGAGAAATGCTCTCCTGTGAGACAGAAACAAGGAAAGGAAGAGGATTCCAGTCAATTTTAAGTCTTTCAAGCTGTCTTCTTCATTAATTTGTTTCAAAACACAGATTTAATTAGACATTAAGTCCCTGTGTGGTATTTTATATGTATATATATATATATATATATATATATATATATATATATATATATATATATATATATATATATAATATATATATATGTGTATAAAATTGTTTTAATATTTGTATATATATTTTTTTCTTTACTTGAAATTAAATAAATGTTAACAGATAAAAAACAGATAAAACACATAAATGCAACTTTAAAAAAAAATACTTTAACACTTTTGGCTAGTTGCCAAAGTAGCATCTCATTTTTTTACCTCGAAGTCCTAAAATAATTAAATCTAAAAATGAAAAAAAAAAAAAAAAAAAACTAGACATTTTTACAAATTACTAAAACTTTAACTAAAACGTAAAAAAGAAAAATCTAAAATAAAAATGTCTAAAATATTAATGAAAACTATAATAATAAAATAACAATATGCATATTTTTTATGTATATTTATAATGGTACAAGTAAATAAAAATACGTTTTTTAGTTTATTTGGTGAAAAACAAACAGTGAAAAACATTATTTTTATCTAGATTATATTATTGCATTTATTGTACTTCTCGCATAATAATTTTGAATACATTTACAAATTATTTTCAGACAATAATTAAGATGTATATTTCAGCGATATCATTCAGCACTGTTGTTGAACAGTACCTCCAGTATGGTCCTGTTATGCGCGCGATGAGGACTGAGCCGTAGACTCCAGCGGTGCGTCCTGTGGCTCTGCCCACCATCGTCTTCGCTCTCGGTTGTGTCCTGCCGTGTGATTCGCTGACGCTTTCTCTTCCGGGAGCTGATTCGCTGGAGGGAACCCACAATCTGGAGCCTAAATGAATCACAAAGCAGAAAGCGAGCTGAAGACATGGACTCGTTGTAGTGCATGCGTGTATGTGTCAATCACACACCTGCTGTCCGTGTCCTCGATGTCTGCGTCTGCGTCGCTGTCTCCCTGAAGATGAGGCTGGACACACTCTTCCTGGAACATGAGTCACACGTATAAACACACACCCGCGCTTGCACTTATACATTCAGAGACGTGCAGACGCTGCGCCCACCTCTGTGCCATAACCCTCTGAGTATCTGGTGATCATGGGTCTGTTCTTACCGCACTGGACACACTTCACACTGGAGTCCTGATGACAGACATTGAGACAATGAGACGGATTCCCAAACTGCAGGAGCCTTTCATTCAAACCATTTACTTTGATTAATCTGTAGTGCTTGTGTAGGCAAAGACAAAGCAGATGATAAAATGGTAAAATAGGTGAAAAATCCCATACATTTACATTGAAAGAATGACTGGAGCCACACATGGAGACAAAAATGTTGGATATGTATTATTATTATTATTTATTATTTTAATTACATATAGTTCAAAAGTTTGGGGTCAGGTTGATGGGGTTTTTATGTTAGAAAGAAGTCTCTTCTGCTCAACAAGGCTGCATTTATTTGATTAAAAATACAGTAAAAACAGTAAAATTGTGAAATATTTTTACAATTTAAAATAACCATTTTCTATATGAATATATTGTAAACTGTAATTTATTTCTGTGATGCGCAGCTGTATTTTCAGCATCATTACTCCAGTCTTGAGTGTCACATGATCTTCAGAAATCATTCTAATATACTGATTTGCTGCTAAAGAAACATTTCTGATGATTATCAATGTTAAAAATAGCTTTGCTGCTTCCCATTTTTGTTGAAACCGTAATACATTTAATTTTTTTTTTTAGGATTATTTGAAGAATAGAGTTCATGGAACAGCATTTATTTGAAATAGAAAACTTTTGTAACATTGCAAATTACTTTACTGTCACTTTTGATCAATTTAATGTATCCTTGATGTATAGAAGTATTCATTTCTTTCAAGAAAACATCTTACTGACCCCAAATGTTGAATACTATCATAAATGCATGTATATGCAATCACTCACCTCCTGTGGGTGCTGATCACAGAAGGTGGTATTTTCACACAAACACACTCCAGTCGTCTGCCCACATGCCCCCAAGTGCTACAGAAAGAGAAGTCGAACATGTGCAGGTCCAATAATGACACTCATACCTTTCCAACAATGGCGTTCATACCTCACGGTCATTGTCCGAGTTGTCTGAGAACAGGCCGTTTGAGTCGGAGTCTTTTCTTCTAATCACCTCCATCTCTCCCTGACTCACTCACACTTCCACCTACACGGGGCGAGGGATAATTAAAGACATGCTGCACCAACAGAACCACTTCCCCTCGATCTTACAGCACACACACAGCCAGTGTGCTCTCCGGCAGGGGAAAGAAATAATAATAATGCATCTGAATGTATTATGATGGACTTATAAACTTTTGACTTTTGATGTCCAAGGGATATATTGGTTCCAAAGCAAAACCAGTTGTGAAGCACTGCATTGCACTGCCAGTGATGAGCCACACAAGTGTTTAGAAGTGGTTGCACCATCACTTTGGAGCATTGTGCAGCTGTCTGAAACCGAAACCCTGGTTTAGAAATGCGTGTATAAATGTATATTCATACTGCTGTCCGCTTTCTCTTCTAATCATCTTTTACAAGCAAAAGCAAACGCTGATGATTTCAGCTCAATCCCACGCGCATCTGCCCCGCGCGCTCGTTACGTAACACAGGCGCACGCATTTTACGCGTTCGGAGCGCGTAGATATTTCGCACGTATTTTCTTCTCCGTATCGTCTTTCGCCAACATTTTATTTCAATTTCGCAACACCTCCGATTAGCTGAAACATAAGGGTGCTGTCAGTCATTTTAAAGTGATAAACACGCGAAACGAACAGCAAACTAAGAGTTTCGCACAATAATAAGCACGCGCAAATCGCACAGATCGTTCGTTATCAGCGCAACAAAACTGCGGCCGTGCGCGAACTTCCTAAAGCGGACACTCTAGACTCACCTTGTCTGAAAGATGATACATCATCTCAATCTTTAGCTTCCGGAAATATCATCTGATTGTTGGTAGGTTTTGCGCGTATACTAAGAAATCAGGACGGATCCTTCCCTGCGCGCGCGAACACGGAAGCGCTCGGTGTCCCGAGAATGTTTGACATTGTAGTTTCGGTGTCAGTCGCTCGTCGAATAATAACGGTGCGGTCCGCGGGAGCGCGCTTGCCATAAATAACATTCGGAGCAGGGTAAAGGAGCGTGCGCGCTCCCGTGGTGGGGGGTGGCGCAGATGACGCACGGCGTTTCGAAGGACCAGTCGAATGGTTTTAAACTTGAATTATAAGCAGGGTTGGGGAGTAACTTTAAATGTTAAGGAATTGGGTAATTTTTTTTTGATATGTATGTATTTAACTCTTTTTTTAGTTATTGAGAACAAAAAAAGTGTAATTAAATTACAGTTACTTATGAAAACATTAATGATTAGCCTATAAAGGGGGTTACATATGAATATTTTTACTCACATACATATTTGATGGATTTCTGTCCCAAATTACATTGACTGCTCTAAAATGTGTTTCAGGAGACAGATAAGACTGTGTCTTATTTGGGTAACAGAACAGGACACATGCTTACTCCATAATTGTTTTACTTCCTATTTGGTTCATGCATATGCTTTATATTATTTAAAAAAAAAAAAAAAAAAAAAAAAAAAAGCACTGTTAGATGTTTCCTGAGCTATGCAAATATTTGATTTCAAAAACAGTATCATAGCTATTAAACTATATCTTGTTATGATTTTAAATCTTCATTTAACCTCGGAACGATCTCAAAGTAGAAAGAGCTGCTGAAGTTTGATTCTGTGGTGGCCGTGCTTTAAAATGAAATTATTATAATCTTAATTCAAGTGATGAAGGACTCTGAGAGTCTGACAGTAATCAGTGTCGAGCGCTTCCCGGCCGGCTTTAAACGTTTCAAAATGATAAACAGTTGAAAACATCTGTTAGAAATTTAGAAAAGTGATCAAATGTAATCAGTTACATTACTTTAATAAACTATTAGAAATAATTACACTACATATTATAACATTTTAAATTGGAAACATTACATATTACAAGTAACCTTCTCAACACTGATTACAAGTAAGCTTAAAATAGATACACAATAAATAAACTTAAAAATAACAATTCAAATATATTGTATGATGTAAAATGGAAATAATAAAATAAAAAAATTACATAAAAAATTAATACATTAACACATAAATATAAATAAATATAGATCCTAAATGTATACCAATGCAATTTGTATCATAATTTGGAACTTATCCTACTGGGTAGAATCATCTGAGAATCAGTAGGACTTTAATAAACAGAAAAGACAGAGAAAAATGAAGACCATATTTAAAGCTATAAGTCTAGCAGCTGCAGGACACGTGTAGCTCTGCTGGAGTTCTGACTCAGATCTCCTTCACATCGTAATGAATTACGTCTCACTGATTCTAATCAGCGGTCATTCCCATCTGACTGAAGTCTGGGATTGCCCTCTCAAGCTAATTAAACATCATTAAACACTGTTATGGACAACATCCCGCCCCAGCATACCAATCACTTCCCCCGGCTTTACAAACAAACATAAACAGCTTCTGGAGACAGAGCCACATGAGACGTAATTTGTTTAACAGCCCACTGATTGTAAAATAACAGAATCCCCCAGAAAGACTGTATTGTGCCATTCAGTGATATTTTCCTATTATTTATAAACTGTTATAGTAGTTAATTTTATTTATATGTTCAGTATTCATGCCATTTTTTAATATTTTAATTTAGCTATAAGTTTTTTTTTAATTTATTTCAGTTTTAGTTTTAATCATTTTATTACTTCTAATTAAATACTAAAGTATATTTTAAATAAAAAATAAGTATACTTTTTTCATCTAATATTGATTTTGTTTTGTTTCAGATTTATTTTAATTAACTTAAATTATTTATTAATAGTTCTAACAATAAAAACACTGATGTAAAATAGAAATATGTAGTGCAATAGAAAAAAAAAATGAATTCATCCAATGAAATGTCTATATCTGTATCTGTGCTTTACCGCAAAATACTCTGCTTTTTCACTACATATACGTCAATCCAAACGGTTGCTAAGTGCTGGCAAGTCCTTGAATCTACTACACCAACAGCTGTATAAAAGTGATTTTGTCTCAAAAAAAAAAAAAAAAAACCCTTATAGATGTGTTTACAGGAGCTGAACTGGAAGATTGCTCTGCATTAGTTTCACACAACCAGGCAGTTCAGTTCTAAAAGCAACTTGAATTGATTTCTTCAATGCTTTTAGTTTATTTAGCTGACTTTTAAGGTAGCAAGCAACCTTCAGTGTGCATCTGTGGGATTGTTCCACCTGTTTTATTGTCCAGCAGATGAAAATGGTGCATCCTATCACTTGGTAAAGTACCAGCACAAGACACAGGAGTTGAATCATTCAAACTAATAAAGCTTAGAGTGTTGCACAACACTTATTTACTTTGATCAAGTGCTTCGAAAGTAAATCCAAAAGAATATCTAATGAAACAAGCCGAATCTTCTCTTCTCAACACCTCCTGGACTTCCCACGTAAAACACGCCCCTCTGCTCCGCCTCAGTGCTCTTGACTTCTCCAATTTATGGGATGATGAGGATCTTGAGTTGAACAGCACTGAAGAAGACTCCTACCATACTTCGGCCAATCAGATTGCAACCTCACCCATCCCTCCACCCCTCCCCCTTCAGCCCCGCCCCTCTCTGTAGTTAGCGAGTCGCCGCGGCCGCCAGGCTGTTGTACCCTGAGGCTCCACTGAAGCGCTGTTGAGTCTGCAGCCTTTGCCAAAAGTGGGCCACTTCGGGCTTCAGTCGATCTGGGCCGGACTGGAGCCAGTTCAGCTGGATACCAATAGACTGGAATACCTGTTTGAGAGCAAAAGCAGCAGCAGCAACAGCGCCCTCTGCAAAAAGAGGCCAAAACCCCTCTAAAATCAGCCTGCTGACCAGCTATGACCAGGCTGGCTTTTTTGTTTGTTTGTTTGTTTGTTTTTTTGTTTTTTCAGCAGGAAGGTTCACTAATGAATCACACATTTGTTCTAATCAGTCTAACGGGTTTGCACAACGGTCTGAAATTGTTCATGATTCACTTTGATTCATTCGGACAGTTCACTCACGCACTGAATCGTTTGCAGCGGTTTCAGACACTGAGATAGTATGGAAGCACCCCCCAAAAATGTCATGCTATGGCAAGGCATCTATGACTTTAAAAGTCAGATTTATGAGTCGGAGCGGAGCTGCTCTCGGACAACATCTCAAGGACTCTACGCTGGCTTTTGTTCTACCCACTTAAATAGAAGTACTTGCGCTGTCCAATCTATTAAGACTGCGTCTGTTCCCCGAATAGTGAGGTCAAAATATAAATTTAATGTAGGATCTAAAAAAAATCTTATCGTGATTAAACCAGAAAAACGTAAAATAAATGAACAAAAACAATTTTTTAAAGTTTGGGCTCATAAACATTAGATCACTCACACCCTAAGCAGTTATTATAAATGAAATGATCACAGATAATAGTTTTGATGTCCTCTGCTTGACTGAAACCTGGCTAAAACCAAATGATTATATTGGTCTAAATGAGTCTACTCCTCCAAACTACTGTTATAAGCATGAGCCCCGTCAGACTGGTCGTGGGGGAGGTGTGTGCAACAATATATAGTGATATTCTCAGTGTTACCCAGAAAAACAGGATACAGGGTTTAAATCATTTGAAATACTTATGCTTAATGTTACACTGTCAGATATGCAAAAGAAATCTATCGTATCTCTTTCTCTGGCTACTGTGTATAGACCACCAGGGCCATATACAGAATGGTTACCGCTGATAAAGCGCTAATTTTCGGAGATTTTAACATTCATATTGATAATACAAATGATGCATTAGGACTTGCGTTTACTAACTTATTAAACTGTTTTTGGAGTAAAGCAAAATGTCACCGGGCCCACTCATCGTTTTAATCATACGCTAGACTTAATTATATCGCATGGAATCGATCTTACTGACATTGAGATCGTGCCTCAAAGTGATGATGTTAACCTGACCATTTCCTTGTATCGTGCATTCTGCGTATTAATATAATAAAACTATATAGCTTCGCGTTATCGTCCGGGCAGAACTATTGTTCCCAGCCAACAAAGATAGATTCGCAAATAACCTGCCTGATTTGCTCGTTCGTATCTCAACTGCTCTGTGTTACCCATAAATACACATGAACTAGACAAAATGACTGGCAATATGGGCAGTATCTTCTCTAATACATTAGAAGCTGTTGCCCCATCAAATTTGAAAAAGGTTAGAGAGCAAAACGTACTGTGCCCATGGTACAACAGTAATACCCACTTTCTAGAAGAAAGAAACTCGTAGTCTTGAGCGCAAATGGAGAGAAAAACGAACTTGGAAGTTTTTTAGAATTGCGTGGAAAAACAGTATGTCCAGCTATAGACAGGCTCTAAAAACTGCCAGGGCTGAGCATATCCACAAACTCATAGAAAATAACCAAAACAATCCAAGGTTTTTATTTAGCACAGTGGCTAGATTAACAAATAACCAGACGCCACCCGATCTAAATATTCCCTCACAGTTAAATAGTAATGAATTTATGAATTTCTTCACTGATAAAATAGATAACATCAGAAATACAATAACAAATGTAGATTCTACAGCGTCTAATACTTTAGGTTTATCTATCGCACCCAAAGATAAACTGCAGTGCTTTACAACTATAGGACAGGGAGAGCTAAATAAACTTATCACTGCATCTAAACCAACAACATGTTTATTAGATCCTTTACCCACTAAATTACTGAAAGAGTTGTTACCTGTAGCAGAAAAACCGCTTCTCAATATTATTAACTCCTCGTTATCTTTAGGTCACGTCCCAAAAACCATTCAAGCTGGCGGTTATTAAGCCTCTTATTAAGAAACCACAACTAGATCCTAGTGAACTGGCCAAATTACAGAACCATTTCAAATCTTCCCTTTATGTCTAAAATTTTAGAAAAAGTTGTGTCTGCTCAATTGTACTCCTACCTGCAAAAAAATGATCTCTATGAAGAATTTCAGTTGGGTTTCAGGCCCCATCATAGCACAGAAACTGCACTTGTTTAAATTACAGATGACTTGCTTCTTGCTTCAGATCAAGGCTGCATCTCATTGCTAGTTTTACTTGATCTTAGTGCTGCGTTCGACACCATAGATCATGACATACTCATAGATAGATTACAAAACTATACAGGTATCCAATTTACCTCCAGACTTTACACAAGCTCCAGTCTGGATCCAGAACACCTGAGAAGAGATGATGCCAGCCCCTCAGAGGACCTCAGATGATGCTAACCCAGAGACAACATACAGAACTGCCACATTTTGCTATAAGTTTGATTGTATAATTGCTGTTAATAGTGTTAATCGTCTGTTTGCTTACGTCTTTTATTGATTTTTCTGAACATTTCTGCCATATGCACATGAACTGACAGTCACCACTGATAAGCTACTACTAAATATTGTAGAGAAACTTAATTTTCTGTAAAGTTGCTTTGTAATGATTTGTATCGTAAAAAGCGCTATACAAATAAACTTGAATTGAATTGAATTGAATTGAATGAGATAAAAAGCCAAAATTATGACTTAAGTCTAAATTATGACAAAATCGTAATTATGAGATAAAAGTCTAAATACTAAATTAAATTATGACTAATAGTCATAATTAAGATATAAAAAGTCGAAATTATGACTTAAAAACGTCAAAAATCATGACATATTTGCCTATATTTTTTTATCATAATTCTTCCTTAGTTTGTCATAATTTTGACATTTCATGTAATAGTTTAGACTTTTAAAGTCATAATTACGACTTATGACCTATTTCAAGTCATAATTTTGATATTTCATCTCATAATTATGACTTTTAAAGTCATTATTATAGTATAACTTACCAAAGCATGATTTTATTTTTTCTTGTGTGGCAAGATATGGGCTTCCACAATATAGTATACTTTATAAAAACTGGACACTGGATGAGGTGGATATACCTTTAGCATTTGTGCTCCACATCTCTTTCTCTGTTCATCTGTGCAGCAGAAGCAGCAGTGTGTGTGTGTTTTAGGTGTGAAGCGCATGTAACATCATTACTATAGCTCTGAGCAGTCTGCTGTATATTTAATTCTGTGTATATTTAAATAATACTTTATCCATTAAATGTACAAGGTCTTCTCACAAGAAGTAGGGCCAATGCATGGATCTGTAAAAAGTGAATCAGTTTTTAATTGGGAAGCTACGTAATGATGGATGACTTTCTTTCAGTGAAGGAGAATCGGGAGCAGGAGAAACTTGAGGAGGTTTTTGAAGACTCCTGAATCATCATCATCATCTTTCTACTTTGACTTCACTCTTCCGCGACAACGCAGCAAGTCGAGTGACAACAAAGCTATTATAATTGTTGCCACATTCCTCAGTTGCATTCAAATAAAAATGGAAAATGAGTACAGATACGAAGGATTGTTTTGTTGCAGGTAGTCACTCACTCCCGAAGGCTGAAGTGGTGAACGCCAATCCTCATTCCTCTAAAAGTGTAGCTCACGGACTCAAGGGCTTGTCGACTATATATTTGAGTTTGGAAGCAAAACTTGAAATAACATGGTTTTTGTTGTTGTTGTTGTTTTGTCAATTATTTTGAATTGTTAACAAGCTGACACAAATTTAATCAAAAGTCAGTAATTTTGTATGCTGAATTGTTGCTGTTCATGAATTGTTTTGTTTCATTATTGTTTTAATGCTTAAAATCTGCTGGAAAACCCATTAAGTTTCCATTGTGACAACTTACCCAGTATATTGTGACAACATCACCTGACTTGCCTTTTTATACATTTCATGTTAAATTTACAGTACAGTGGTATTTAAACTACAATTTTTTACATTCTTTTCACCATAATTTCCTGTGATTCAGAATTTCAAAATAAATGTATTCAATATTGTGATTATCAATGATCTCTCAGTGGCATTGTGTTACAATTAATTGTTTAGTAGGCCTTCAAATATTTAGTTACGTTTATTTAATGTGGTTTTTTTTGTGCTAATGGTTTGCAGATGCTTGAAACAGATCAATATCAAATTGCTACAGTTAATTACAACAGTATTATTGTTAATACAGTATTTCTCACAGTGTTTTCAGAATATTTTTGACACTTAAATTGGTTTACTAATGACTAGGCAATTTACCGGGTTTTTAATGTAGTAAAAATAATTATTTGTTACAACATGTGGTTCTATAATACATTTTTTTTTTATTTTGTTTTACTAAAGAACTTTTATTTCAGATATTTAACGAGCTTTTAACTCCATAAATGGGATGAAAAGCTTTTGTATAGCGATTAGTAAAATGCGAACCAAATCCTGCAGTTCATTCACCAATCAAACGCGGACTTCATTTAAAAAGAAAGGCGTTGAAGAGAAGGACGCGTAAATCCACCAATCAAATTCCACTGTGTTTCTTCAGCGCGTTGCACAGTAGCCAATGAGATTCGAGGATGTGTGGAGTGGGGCGGGGCTTGCTTCCGCCGCGTATTCGCTCGACGCCATTTCGCGCATTCGTCTGTTGGTCGGTGTCTGCTGAACGAGCTGGTACGGACTGTATCCACAAAACAGTACAGCACCGAATTTTAATCATTTTTAGTCTTAAACTCCCGGTGAGTATTTTGATTCGAGAGATTTTTGTCGCTTTTTTATTTTTTTGACTGACTTTGAATCTTATCTTTGGAGATTTTTTTGTGTTTTTTGTTTTTTAATGCATTTTTTTCTGGTCATTTTCTGCTTGGCTGTGGTGGCGTACATTTGTGAAGCCGTTTGGTAGAGCAGTGAAGAAAAACAAAAACATGCTTTGAGAGGACCGCTCGATTTTATTTTATTTTTCACCTCATTTTTTGCAGGACGACTACTGCTAGAGCAGCTGGTTTGTTTGGTTTTTGAAGTTAATGTGGAGGAAATGGACCGGTGCTTGTGTTTTCAAGATGGGGTCGTTTTTCCCTCCATGTCCAGGATTCAGAATAAAAACGCGTTTTAAGTCCATTTTTAACATGACAGACTGATTTTCTCAACATAAGTAGACTGTTTTTATTCGGCTGTAGACATTTGGAGGGAGCTTGTCCTTGTTCTTTTCAATACGATTATTTGCACGTTATTTTTGCGCTTATTTTTGAGGCTCGTTGCGTTCCAGTCGGAATCGTGTCGATTGTGTTTTTTTTTTTCTTCTTCTTCTTTTCCCTGGCGACGTTTTTGCAGGTTTTGAATTATGTTTCGGCACTTTTAATGGACTGAGAAAACACGTTTTCTGTCTCATGCAATAAAACCAATGCATGGACCACTTAACACCTTTTACATTTGCACCCCAGGTCTGTGCAAAACCATGTAAACGTTCAATCTTTCCATTAAAAGTACACCAAGAACGTTGCATTGAGCTGGTTGCATTAATATTAAATAAATGTTTGAAGAAGGCCCAGTGGGCCAAAGAGAGCATCACTGCCTTCGCTCAACTGCCTCATGCTGTATGTGTTCACAATTGCTTCATATTTGTGTGCAATCCAAAAGTTCAGCCCATGAAACTCTTATAGCTGTCTTGTAGAATGTCTCAATGAAATGAAAATGATATATTTATACCCCCTCCCCCACACCGACTGATCCATTTTCAAGTCTTGAACCATATTTTCAATGCTGTTTCACATTAGAAAGTGTCATTTTGCTCTGTCTTCTTTCTATGCTCTCGATATAGCAATATACAAGTATTATTATTTTCAGTAAATTTGTGTATGTATGAATGTGTATGTTATATGACGATGTGAAATGCACCAAATCATGTTCCCCTCACAGTTCCCACTAGGCACACATCAATATCTTATTGAATTGTTTTGTTTTTAGCTGTTATATCTGTGTAGATCACGGGTTCCCACACATAAGAATCATTCACATGGCAAGATATTGGGTACAACCAGTAATATTTTCCATGTTTTATGATTAATCTTAACATTTCTTTACCCCCCGAAAGCACACGTTTGCTTATAGAAGACAACGGGTGGAAATTATAGAAATGATTGTGTATATATTGTAATTGAGTCCGTTTCTTTTCTGATTTTACACCATAAGCAAGTATTGCAATGTGACTGGATGATAATTATTCCCATTTTATGACTGTGGTGTGAACGGTGTAGTTAAAGGAAATGGGAGTGATCCAGTGCTGTTGCGCTGCTGTTTCATTGCAAAATATGCGACTCTCACTTTGGGAAGCCCTGGTGGCTAGATTAAACACTGTATGCTGACGTTGATGCATTTATATACAACATACACATTTTGCTCTTTAAAGTCATGGAGGTCACATTTCTATTCTCAAGTCCACATTTTACACCAAATTTGTCAACCAAACCGGTTTTCACCAAGATTTCTCCAATAATGTAGACCTCAGGTCTGTCAACCCTAAAAGCATTCAGGTTAAAATTAATTAAATATATTCCCAACTTTAGAGAGCTAAAGATGTTCCTTTCTGATTTATTCATTTTGCTTTTTTTTTGTAGTTTTTGAGGCAGCTTTTTTTTGAACCTCGTCAATCCGTAAGTTGGTTTTTTCTTTTTATTCTCCACTTGTTTTTATGCAGACTAGACTCCTGTTTGCTGTGTGTAGCCTTTACCTTCTTCCAATACCTTTAAAAATGCGTAATAGTCTGTAGACTTGTTTCGAAGACATTGAATAGTTCATAGTCTAAATCAGCTTCAGCAAAGGCCAGCAAAACACTAAACCACATGTTCACAGACACCACTACAGTTAGCTAAAGCACTCCTTGAGAGAATCCAAACCTCTGACAATGAGGTCTACATTTGTGTTATATGAGTGCAAAGACAAGTCTGCATCTCGCCATGATAGATTTTTGTAGATAATTTCAAGAACAGACATCTAAATTTCACATTTAAAACTGATTGATTTCCTGTGAACTATCATTAAGATTCTAACCCCCAGTTTAAGCCTAGTCCCCAGACAAAAATGTAAATGTGAGCCGTTTCAGAAACTTGTGCTGACTGATGTTAAAATATACCAGTGCCTTTGTTTTGTGTCAAGATGCACACCAGTTTTTTTTTTTTTTTTTTTTTCTTTCTTCTTCTTCTCTAAAGCGTGTTAATAAAAATGACTTAAATGTCCTAATTGATCTATAGCCTAATCCTGGTTTAGTCTAAGCCCTGTCTGTGAAACCAGGCCTAAATTAGTAAGTGTTACACTATTGAATCTTCAGTTGGCACGGGTGAAAACAATGATAATTGTAACATAATTTCCTTTGACTTTATGTAATGGTGATAGTGAAATATTGAGGCATTGAAAAAGTCTTGACTGATCCTTAAATTGCTAAAGCAAAGGTTAGTGTTATTCTGCGACTTATTACCAATTATACAAACATACAGGGCCTAATTTGCTTTGAATTTGTGCTGCTGTCTATCATGGTGCCTGAGGACCTCAGACTCGCTCTGTAATTGGCCTGTAGTGACGGCTTCACCTGCTTTCATCCCTATAAAGCTGAGATTTCCTGCAGACACACTGATATTCATCTTTTTGTTCAGCTATAATACAGACTTAATGGTGCGTCTTCAGCTGTGCCGAGAGCATCTTTTAATAGACCTTTCTAATCTCTCTTGACGGTGGTGTGAAAGGTCTTTTTTTCCATTAGCGTATGATTTGATTGTGTCACGTGACTGGGAAACGTCACTTTATTAGACACTGGGAATTTTCCCTTAAATTAAAGAGTTTTAGTTAGGGATTATGTGACATTGAGCATGTTTTAATACGTTACGGTGACAGGGCTGTTCTGTTTCACTTGGGATATCTGTCTGGATTTTCATTTTCTTTGCTTCAAGTTGTGTGTACCAACCACTGGGTGGCAGCATCCGGACACTAGACTGCTTGTTTGTCCTTGGGAAGGTGTTGAGGTTGGTGTGATGTCCGTGAAAGTGCGGTGGGTTACATCACCCACCCAATGCAGTACGACCTTCACCCACAATGCACTGCTGAGCAGCAGCTCAATGGTGTCCAATAACAACCCTCTTCTCTCCAACAGAATCAGGCAGACAGACGACTCGACCTGAATTACAGACAGAATGGAGTGAGTTCTGACTATTCACCCCCTGACATCCCCTTCAGCACACTTAAATATCTTAATATGCACGTTATGTGGCGGTCTTGTCCCCAAAAGAGTCCAAAAATACCACCAAAACACTGCCCAGTCCAGCTCAGACATACCAGTTTACCCCTCAAACATGTAGTAACGAAACGAAAAAAAAAACGATCCCACACACATACCAGGTCCATTTTCCTCAGTAAATTCACTGTTTAGTGGCAGTTCCACCCATTTTTACTCTGTCAAACCCATAAACAAAGCAGTACAATGCTCTTATATCTTACAACTTGAATGCAGGGGGCGGAGTAGTTTCACTTCTGCATTTTAGTTTGCATGTGTGAATATCTCCTGCTGGCCATACGCTCCCACAGTACCTGCCCAGCCCTGGTTCATACAGAGATACGCCATCCCCTGTGACACTTTAACGACAAACTGTGTAAAAACTACAAAAATACACGCCAGTCTATGTTTGATATGTGAATCTTCTGATTTTAATTTGTAGATCTATGGCAACATTATAGCACAGGAAAGCTTCATATACGACTGTTGTGGCTCTTATTTTAAACATACTAGGTGATATAACTTTATGAAACCTAATGTATATTTATATCTGATGGTTACAAACTGTATATATATTGATGTTGTTCTTCCCCTAAATGTCTCGTTTCGTCGGTAATATTCATAATAATGAACTAATTGAAAATGATTGTAATTATCTGGGGCAGTATCTTCTTGTTGGTTCTATTTTTAAACTGTGAGAAAGTCAACATGTAACCAAAGTTGGGCCCCATTTATTTGAAGTAGCTAATACATTTATCGAATCACTTACAATAAGTCATAAGGAAACATGTTATTAAAAAAGAAAATGTGTTCATGTTTTTGGTTGACTTTAGGATTTCCAGAACTAATCAGGTCTCACACTATGTTTTCATCAACATTTGTAATGCAAAATTTTTGAGATCACAATAAAAAGCTGCATGTACATAAAACTTTAAATGCACATAAAAACAAATAATAAAAAAAGAGATCAATTGAGGATCTTTTTTTTTTTTTAAACATGCACATAAACTGCACTAAACACATTTTCTGAACAAATTCCTCGATGTGCAACAAAAACAGATCGCATGATTGGATAACTGGACTAATTAAGCAGACCTCGCGGTTGCACATAATCTAAAATATTGTTGTAGTAATTCTGACATGCGTAAGCCAAAGTCCGTAATCACAATGATTTGGTTTGGTACATTGTACCTCCCAGAAACGAAATGGGTTTTGTTGTCCCAAACAGCAGGGCCAAGATTACATTGTGTTTTTTTTGTTTTTATTTATTTTTTTTTTTTTTTTTTTTTTTCTCTTTTTTTTTTTTTTTATTGTGTCCTCTCTTTAGGTTTTATTTTTTTTTTTTTTTATCTTTTGTATTTTTTTTTATCATGTATTTTTTATTTTTTTTTTTTTCTATCCTTTTTTTTTTCTTTTTTCATATTTGTTTTTTCTTTTGTTGTTTTTTTTTTTTTTTTTTCTTTTTTTTTTTTTTTTTTTTTTTTCACTTTTTTTTTTGTCTTGTTTTTTTTTTTTTTTTTTTTTTTTTATTTTTTTCTTTTTTTTTTTATTTTATTGTATTTATTTTTATATTTTATTTTTTATTATTTTTAATTTTTTTTAATTTAATTATATCTTTTTTATAAATTTTTTTTTTTTTTTCCTCTTTTTTTTTTTTTTTTATTTTTTTTTTCTTTTTCCTGCTTTCTTTTTTTATTTTTAAATAATTTAAGAGCAGCGGTGGGGGTTTGAAGTGGGGGAGATTTTTGGACAGGTGCCGGTAAGCAGAGTAGCGTCACACGTAAAGATCTTATTGAGGGCATTGTAGATTGGGGGGAAAGGGTCATTTTCTCGTCGTAGGTTTCCCTCTTTTCCCATTTTGTTTGAAACCTTCGTTTTTTGGGGAAATTACTTCTTTGCCTTGTTTACCGTATTGCGCGGCCTGCTCTTTTTCCTGGAAACCCCCCGTCCATTAAAATTAAAAACGGAAACCTTTTGGGGAAAGGAGATGTTTGCCCCCCCTGGCGGGTTTTAGCTAAAAAAATTTTCGACTGGGGAAAAAAAAATAAATAAAAAAAGCTAACAAAGGCTTTAAGTTGACCCAAAAAGTCCTTTTAAAGGGAAGTCAATGGATTTGGGGGCCCCCTTTTAATGCCCCCAGGCTCGAGATCAACTCTTATCTACTTAATGGCAAAAAATGAACCCCAAAAACTGCGGCCCCAAACTTGCTTTTTAATAAAAAAAATTTAAAAATGGGAAAATAAATCCAAGTGAATTCCCCCAAAATTTGTCTTTTTTAAATAGCCCCCCAATCCCGTGTCATCAAAGTGTCATCCGGGTCTTTTCCCCAAAAGAAGTGGCAGCTGCGGGTGATCGATGCATAACAATTGGCAATTGGTGTTTTCAGAAGGGGGACTTATTCTGTCATATTTTTTTGCACTTTCTTCTGTTCATTTAATAAGATGACCCCTTTTACATGCGTCTTTGGTTATCTCACAAAATTTTCAAGAATTGTAAAAAAAAACAAAAGAAAAATGTTATAGTATTATTTTTTTTTAAGATTTTAATATTTTATTTAATAATTTTATATTATTTTTAAATTATTTTTAATGAAAAAATTTTTAATTTTATTATTTAAAAAAATTTTTTCCTTTAAAATTTTTGGGGGGGGTTCCCTCCTTTTTTTTTACCCAAAAAAATTTTTAAGGGGGGAAAATAAATTTTAAATGAAATTTTTTCAGGAAATTTTTTGAGTTGTTATTTTGGTTAAATTTTTAAAATGGCCATTTTCCCAAAAATTATTTGAAGGATTTTTTTTTGCTTGTGTAATGTTAAAATAAAAAGTTTTTTAAAGGTTGGGTTTAAATTTTTGTTTGGATTACCCTTTTTTTTTTTTTTTTGGTTTTTTCTTTTTCATTATTTTTCAGATGTTTCATCCCAAAGGGCTTGTCTGGGACCACTAGCCCAAATGTAATTTTTTTTGTGTGGTGTTGCAAACTTTCTCATTTTTAGAATTTAATTTGGGTGGTGAGCCAAAACCTCGCTCAAAGACTATCAAACGTCGCAGGGATATGTACAGGTTTTTTTTTTAATTTTATTCTATTGTTATTTTTTTTTTATGTGAGATTTCCCCCCTGTTGATTATTGAACTGTTTTCTCCCCCAGCCCTCATTTGATCTGGACTATGACTTTCAGAAAAATTACTATGACAGGTGAGCTAGCTCCCCTTACAGATTCACCGATAAAACGCTGAAGAGCTTTGTTATTATTCATAAAAGGCTTTGAATGTCTGTCTGAATGGGATTGCGGGTTCCCAGGAAGGTGTGTGTTAATCTAGTGTGTTTTTTTCGGATGTACTCTCCCGTCGTTCCCCCCCTCCTCCTCCCCCCTCGGGGGGTTTTCCCCTCAAACGGGCGGGGGGCAGCCCGGGGACCAAACCAGCCTCCCCAAAGAGCCACCCCCGTCCCCCAGTGAGGCATTTTTTTTGTCTTTTCCTTTTTTTCTTTTTTTTTTTTAAATCCATTTTTTCTATATTAATTACTAAAAAAAAATCAAACAAATTTTTAACAAACTTCCAGTCAAAGTTTGGAATTTTTTTGTTGTTGTTTAAAAAGTCTTAACCATGGGCGCATTTATTTGAACAAAAAAAAGTTAAAAAAAAAACCTGTATTTTAAAAAAATTATTACCAAAAGAATATCTTTTTCTTTATTAATTAATTTGAAAATAATTTTTTTTGTGATCAAAATGATTTTTAAACATTTCGTCTTAGTGCAAACTTCAAAATTTTCTAATATGATGTTTGTGTTTTGTTTTTTTTTTGGTGCTCAGTTTTTTAAAAATGGTTTTTATTATAGTCAAAGTGAAAACGTTTTTCTGTTATTATTTTTTTGGATTTTTTTTTTTTTTTAAAATTATTTGAAAAAGTTCAAAAAAGCAGCTTTTTTTGAAACAAAAAATGTTTTGTAACATTATAAATGCCTTTATTCCTTTTAAAATTTTAATGTCCTTGCTGAATAAAAAATTTTAAATTTTTTTTTAAAAAAAATCTTACCTAAATTTTTTTTTTTTTTTTTTCCCAAAAAAATATGAAGAGCACAGCTGTTTTAAAAACTGCAAACCCCAGCATATCCAATGATTTCTGAAGATCATGGGGACACTAAAACTTAAATTGAAAAATTCAACTTTGTTTCAGGGAAAAAATTTACTTTTAAAAATTATTCAGATAAAAAAACAATTATTTTAAATTTCCCTAATAATTTTTCACAGTATTACTGTATTTTTGATCAAATAAATGCAGCCTTTGTGAAGAAGAGACTTCTTTCAGAGACATTACGAAATCTTACCAGCAAACTTTTGAAGAGTAGTGTAAATTCGGATGGCTCAATGTTTAGTAACCATCATTCAAACATCCCTGTGTGTGTTCAGTGAGAGCTGATGATCTACAAACAAATTAAAAAGAACGGGCTCAGATTAAAAAACAAAGGGACTATCTGCGGGAGGGCCTGGAGGCATGGAGAGAGACCACAGCAAAAAAGGGAGGGCCCCAACACAGAATAAAAAACCTATTCACAAAAAAGCAGTAACACTAGCCCAGTTCTAATCATTTCCCCTGTTCTGCACAGAGGTGAAAACTCAAAACCCAGATGAAGCCCCCCCCAGCACTCCAGCGGGAAGAATTTTTGATGTAGTTTTAGGGTTTGAGGGCTGTTTTTTTTCTCCCGTTTTTCAAACCTAGTTCTTGTTTTTTGGTTTGGTTTATGTTTTTTTCCTTTTTTTAGGATTTTTTTAGAAACTACTTTATAATTGCTCGCTGAAATCTTGTTGATTGCGCTGTGACACTGTGGGCATCACAAGGACACGCTATGTTATTTATACGACACCCCGGAGAAATGCTTAGAGGTGTTTTGCATAATATATTGGAGGAGGAGCTAGTTAGAAGTGCTAGGATGGATTTTACCAAAAACTGTTATAGTTGGTGCTTGGGTGACGAGGGATCGTAGAGCAAAAAAAATAACTCGTTTTGTAACTTGGCACGCTCCATTAAACGACAGACAACTCGTATATGTGTGGATATGAGTATGCGATAATCAACATCGTTAAATACTAATGTAGGTCTACTAGGAGGTGATTGACACATTGATGAGCCAATCAGAATGCATCGAATTTGGAGATTACAACTCCTAAAGAGACACTAACATGCATTTTGTACATGTAACCTTGTTAATTGGTTTGCACCAATTGGATTGTAAAGCCTAGAAAAAATCGCAATTCCCACTTTTTTTTTTTTTTACAGGCCACGCACGTCCAGGTCCTTCTCATCTGTTTTTAAGATCTTAAACGCTGTGCCTGGAGTTAGTGGGGGTGGTGATAATGGTGGCTGGAAGGGTTTGGGAAGGTTCTGCCGTGGTCTTGAGGATGCGCTTTAATACACGTCAATGTCCGTCTTCACCAATGCTATTTCTTGATTCTTGTGGTGTGTGGGGACACCTTCTGTGCAGGGTTCTGTTAATCTCATCATTTCCCCAACAACAATACTAGACAATTATTAATCATTTTTGCTCAAAGTAGTCTTGGATTGCTCTCCAGTTGAGTCCTGAAGCTTTTGACGGACCCTGAACTATCTGAACTCATCCGGCAGGAGTTCATTGCTTGCGTTGTTCAGGCGCAGCAAATGTACCTTAGGACTCCTTTGGGTAATAAATGTAGAGTTACTCATCCTGACAGTGGGCGGCAGTGTGGCCCAGTTCTGTTATTTAACTCTCAGAAATATGCTGATTGAACTGTCTTTATATTCACCTTATGGGGTCCCTGAGTTTGTGTGGAATAAGTTCGGGAGGTGTAACAGTGCAACGTCATTTAACCCGTGGGTTTGTATCTGTGTACAGAACACTAAGTGAGTTTGCTTCTGATAAATACAAGCTGTGTGTTTGTTGCCGTTTCGTTTTTCATTTGTTCTGTTTTCGTTTTGGTCTGTAGGTAATAAGTTTTCAATAAAATCTACAAATGTCCATGACATGTCGGCTCTTATTGTAAGAATCTGGAACCACTGCTATGATAAATCGTCAGCTAAATGTTGCATTGGTTTTTCCAATACGTTTTATTTTCCTCAAGTAGCCATGAAGCGTGGAAAAATGCAGTGATTTTTTTATTTATTTTTTTTTTGCTTTTAAATTGTGCTTGTGACCTTACAAGTTGAGAGAGTCTTATCAAATGCCTTTCTCAAGTTTTAGTTCATTTCAATGAACTAATTAAAAGAAACACTGACTTGAGTCATTCAACAGTGTTCCCTGCGGCGGTCGCTGCGCTTCGTGTTAATCTGTTTCGAATGGTAATTGTATTACTGCCGTTCATCACTGCTGATTTCTCTAAGGGCTTTTTGTATTTTTATTAGATAATTTGTGTTGCTGTCCTACTGTCTAAAATGAAATTCTCCTCGTTTAAGGCCTGTAGCCAAAATACCTGCAATTTCAAGTTTAGCTTCGCCAAAAGATAGATTTCTCTTTTATATTACCATGAGGACCCTGTGAATGTTGTTGCATGCTGTTGAATGTTGTTTAGGATGTGAGCTGTATAGTAGGGATAAGACTAGGTTTAGACAAACAGGTCTAGACTAGTCTTTTTTTATGAGATTGTTTTTCTGTCTGTTCACATCCTCTTTGGATCTGTCCTGTCGCTGACAACTTTTAGAGGACCTGTTTAAAACACAACCCAAACCGCTCAAAACACTTTCTGTTTCACCTCAAGAGTCTTTTTTTTCTTTTTTTCACTCAGTCCAATCTTCAAGTCGTTTTAAGGACAAACCTCAAAGTATTTTTATTTCAATAGTTTTATTCATTTTTTAGAGCGTGTTTTGTTGAGCAGTTGTGGGGGTAAACTTAATCAGTTTTGTTAAACAGGAAAATGTGAAGGAGCCAAAACAGAAAAGGCTGTATCTGATCCACGCTTGGGGTGACATATTGATATGAAATGTTGTTTGTAGCTGTCATTTTCCATCAGTCTTTCCGAGGGTTGTGCCAATATAGTTAAGTTAATAAAAATATTTTTGCAACTCATATTACTTTATTATTTTTTTCAATTTCTTAGCGTGAGTTTTTATAATCTGAGCGGACCATGGACAGAATGTCATCTGATGGTTGATAATTTGCTTTACACAACCCGTGGTATTACCTGTTATATCACAGTGAAACTGAGCAACGTGAGAAAAGACGTCCCCCCCACCCCCCCCCTCCCCCCCCTCCCCCCCCCCCCCCCCCCCCCCCCCCCCCCCCCCCCCCCCCCCCCCCCCCCCCCCCCCCCCCCCCCCCCCCCCCCCCCCCTCCAAAACAGGACTACCCACCCCCCCCCCCCCATGAAACCTCCTATCTCTGTGCTCTGTTCAATTTATTAAATGGGGATTATTACAAACCAATGAAACTGACTCTGTGACGTTCTTCTGCTGCTTTGGAAGCAGGACAGATTCAGGAGGCCATCAAACGAATTGAATTGGAGACACACATCTGCTCGATTTCAAACGGAGTGAGAGAAAGGGTGGAATGAGGTCCATGAAAATGAAAGGAAGATGAAGAGAAACACTAACTGCGTATCACATGCCACAGATGGCAGAACGGCCACGCCAGCGGGACCGTATATTCATTAATGAAGCGTTCTGTGTGTATGTGCGATCCTCATCTGACGCAATCACTGCTGCGCACAATTCCATTCCAGTGCAGTGAAAACACACACTCTCTCTCTCTCTACTCTCTCTCTCGCCTCTATCTCTCTCTCTCTCTCTCTCTTCTCATCTCTCTTCTCTCTCTCTCTCTCTCTATCATCTGTTCATCGTCTGTCTGTCTGTCTGTCGTCCATCTATCTATCTATCTGTCTGTTTTTGTCCATTCTATCCACCTGTCTGGATGTCTATCTATTGTCTGTCTGTCTGTCTATCCTCAGTTTGTCACACCTGTCTGTCCCCATCTGGGTTGTCGTTCCGTTATTATCTATCTGGCTGTCTGTCTCTCATCAGTTTATCTATTCTATCTATCTATCATCTATCTATCTATCTATCAGGTCTGTCTGTCTGTCTGTCGTCTGTTATATCTATCTATCTATCTGTCTGTCTGTCTGGCGGTCTGTCTGTCTGTCTGTCTGTGATCTATCTATCTATCTGTCTGTCTGTCTGGCGCTTGTCTGTCTGTCTGTCTGTCTGTCTGTCTGTCGTCTGTTTATCTATCTATCTATCTGTCTGTCTGTCTATCTGTCTGTCTGTCTGTCTGGTCGTCTGTTTAGTATCTGATCTATCTGTCTGTCTATCTATCTGTCTGTCTATATATCTGTCTGTCTGTCTGTCTGGCTGTCTGCTGCTGTCTGTCTGTATGTCGTACGTTTATTTATCTATCTATCTATCTATCTGTCTGTCTGTCTGTCTGTCTGTCTGTCATCTGTTTATCTATCTATCTGTCTGGCTGTCTGTCTGTCGTGTCTCATCTGTTTATCTATCTATCTATTCTATCTAATCTGGCTGGCTGGCTGGCTGGCTGTCTGTCCGTCCGTTTATCTATCTATCTGGCGTTCTGTCTCTCATCTCTTTTATCTATCTATCTATCTATCTATCTATCTATCTATCTATCCTGTCTATCTATCTATCTGTCTGTCTGTCTGTCTGTCTGTCTGTCGGTCTGCCGTCGTTTATCTTTATCTAATCTGGCTGTCTGTCTATCTGTCTGTCTATCTATCTATCTATCTATCTATCTATCTAGTTGTGCATATGTCTATATGCCATCTATCTGTTACACACACAATCGCACACTTCTCCAAACAGAAAGTTACAAGTCTGCAATCAAACTCAATCTCGACTGTTTGCCGAAGCGCAGGTCTCACGGTTACACAAACACCAAGTCCATGCAAACACCACACGTTGTAACATGTGAGATGTGGCATGCATCCAATGCAGAGGCACTTCACGCTGACAGGCAAACAGATAATGAAATGAACAAAACCAGAAAACAACAACACCACAAAACACAAACACATGGTGCTGCATGGGAGATCCTTCAGGATGTTGGGCCACAAGGTGATTATGGGTGGCTCATCTACTGGTGTGTGTGTGTGTGTTTCTTTGAGGACGGTCATGTGTGCAGTGCTGTTGCCAAGACTGTGTTTGTTCCTGACCGAGTGTGAGTTTTAGTTGTGTGTTCAGTGCTGTTGGATAAACATGATCTTTAGAACGAGTGTGAACATTGCAGTGCTGTGTCAGTTGGCGTGGTGACCCTCTGCAGGCTGCATTGTGCCGCTGTTGGTGCTACGGGTGACTTGCTAGGAATGTAAATGAAAGTGAACAAAGCGAGCCATGAGTGGCGTGAGATGCTTAGAGAACAAGACACAAAGAGAAACCCTTACTAGGGCACTACGAAAACTGCTGACTACTAACACACTAGTTTTGTCATATGAGACAGTAAGTCATTCACCTCATGCCTATAAGGGCACTTTTCATGTAAAATTATTATTATTATTATTATTTTTAATGTATCATTAATTTGTTGTAATATTTTGAAAACTGCTGACAGTTTAATTCTGTTAAGTTTTCATTAAAGGATTTTAATATTTATTTAACAAGTTTTATTGAAAATATTAGCAACATTTATATTATTGTTGGATTTTACTTTTTCAATGGTTTACCTATTTGCATGTTCTGGTATTTGATTTTATTAGTTTAATATTACTTGTTTTTACTTTACTTGTTTACTCTACCCACATTAAATTAAATTTAGTAAAAATAAATTTAGTGAATTTGTACTTTTTTTATATATATATATTTGTCAATATTATGTTACTATTGATATTTATTTTATTTTTGTATTTTTGATGTATTTTTTTTTTTTTCAGTTGATATATTATTTTATTTGTTCAAAATTATGGTTACTTGGTACCCATTTAATGTTAATACTATTGATTCAGCGCAATTAAATTAAATGTTTTTTGTTTTTTTTTTTTTTTTTTGTAATACAGTTTTGCATTATTGTCATTTTATTTCTGAAAACTCCTGGTTTACCCTCTTTACTCTTGTGTGTGAGACTCTGGTTACTCACAGAGACACAGATGTGAGCTGCATTTTATTGAAGGGTTCAAATATGTGCAAACCACTGAGTGTTCGTGTTTTGTTCAAGAGGAAAAAAAAGGAGGCGAGAAAACAGAAACCAGATCTGTGAAATGAGAGGAAGACCAAAAACCAGTGTGAGATGAACCCTCAGCCCACAACTCTCTCTGTTTATCTCTCCTCACAGACCTCCATCCATAACATTCACTTCAATGCATGAAAAATACTGTATATACATCAAGCCTTTAATCTATTAATTGCTCAAAACATGAAATGCCTCTGAGATTACTGGGGTCTTTCATCATGATATAAACTGTTTGAAATAATCATAATAATAGAAATTATTTATGTATGTATTATCTATAGTAAAATATAAAATATAGAATTCCCAATTAATTGCATTGTTTATTGTTATAAAGCTGAAAACATACAGCAGTGACTCGCCTCATTATGTTGAAAATACAGATGGCATTTTGCATATCTCCTTCAAAAACGTATTTTGCCAATCTGAAAAAATGAATGGAAATGGAAGGTCTGTCAGTGCATTGTGGGATGCAGTCGTGTGCAATTTTGTTCTACTGTGGATATTGATAATGATCACATATAATAGCAGTAAGAGCTGTTTATTAAATAGCCATTTTGTGATTTCTCAGTCATTTTCTGTGCTGCTGATGCTGATCATACAGTGTGTTCTCTGCTGATCTTGATGCAGTCGTGCGGGACAGGAACGCTGTGTGTGTGTGTGTGTGTGTGTGTGTGTGTGTGTGTGAGAGAGAGAGAGAGAGCATCTGCAGCATCACTGTTTCTCACTCTTGACCTGATCTGAAGAGATTTTCTAAACCTCATGCGATTAGAGACGGGCTGCGATGAGTTTGAAGACGTCTGTGCTGTTTCAGGTTTAATGAGTAAATGTGCATGCGTCTGATGTCACACTAATGTAGGTCAGACGCCAGTGTGATGATGTCACTGCCTGCGAAATCAGCCCACTACCAGCAACATAAGAAATCAGCCACAGCCAATCAGACGAGAGAAACGAGCAGGAAAACAGACTTCCCTTTCCAGAGCTCTGCAGCTGTTCACACACACACACACACACACACACACACACACACACACACACACACACACACATACATCTGCTGCTCATGTACATGACAGAGAGAAACAACAGCGTTTAAAACGTTACTGTAGGTGAATACAATTGTGCGGTCAGTGGTTACTTGTTGTAAATGTACTTGTTGTACGTTTGCCTTTAACAAAGTGATGCGAGCATTAACTAACATCATTATCATTTCAGTGTTACAGACTAAAAACAAAACATATATTCATATGATAGATTATATATTCATAGATTCATATATATCAAATGATGATGATTGTTTTTCATGCTCTAAAATGATTTTTGTTGTTGTTGTTGTAAATAAAACAATTATTGTTTATAAGTGTTTTATAAAATACAATTTAGTGTAAAAAATAAATTAAAAATTCATGTTTGATTGAGTGTGAAATTTATTAGAAATGTCTAATTAATTATGTAATAATACATTTATATACTAAAAAAATCTTATATTACTTTTCTGTCATCATAATATTAGTATTAAGTAAATAGGGTGATTTTAAAATAATTGTTTTGAGTGGATGGTCATTTTTTTCTCGTCTTTTAATTTCTCTTTGTTCAAAATGTTTTAAAAACAAAACTTTTTCTTGGGAATATTCATCATTTATTTGCATAAAACAAAAATCAATTCAACAGTGCAGTTATGAAATAAAAAAATAAAAAAAATCATTTAATGAGAAAATCAATTACTGACAAATTGATTTTTTAATGATAACATATTTTTTTTTTTTTTTTTTTTTTTTTTTTATAGACAAATGTCTCCCTACACTAAATCTTTGGGTATATACTGTATGTATATTTTGCAATAAATGTAAAATATATTGTTTCTAATGTATATAAATAATTATCATCTTAATTTAAAATCATCCAAATAAATAGTTTTATATTATCTGATGTTTTTATTCCGATTATGTCATTTGCAATGCTATAATTAAACCAAATAAATAAATAAATAAACAAATAAATAACATTTTGTAATCATTTACTCACCTGCATGTCGTTACGAACCTGTATGAGTTTCATTCTTTTGTGTTTAACTTATTTGAAGGATGTTAGTAACCAAACAGTTGCTGGTAGCCATTGACTTCCATAGTATGAATATATATATGTATATATATATATATATATGTGTGTGTGTGTGTGTGTGTGTGTGTGGTGTGTGTGTGTGTGTGTGTGTGTGTGTGTGTGTGTGTGTGTGTGTGTGTGTGTGTGTGTGTTCAGCACCGTCTGGTTACCAACATTGTTCAAAATATCTTATTTTGTTTCACCAGAAGAAGGAAACTCACAAGGGTGAGGCATCTTTCCCTTTAACGATCATTTAGACAGCTCACTGAGTCTAAATCAGCTTTTACTGCACAGCCTGTGTTTCTTTCAGCAGATAACTGTGAGATAAAATACCTCTGTGTTCTGGAAAAAAAAAACGTCGCCTCACAAAAGAGAATGCTTATCAAAATCAAAAATAAACACCTTTCCGGCCAAACGTCTGAGCGCTGGGCTTCAAACACGACACCAGTGAAACTGAGAAGTGTTTTCCTGAGCCGCTGCCAAACTCCAGTGTGTGTGTGTGTGTGTGTTTGTGTGCTCCTGCATTGTTGCGTGTGTAATTTTAGCCGGCGTTCACTGTGGTCTTTGGCGATGGTTCACATTGTTAAGGGCACTTTCATTCAGCAGACACCCTGTAAGACTGAAATAGTGCCACACTGTCTGCAGGTTTGTGACGCAGTTTGTTCAACAAAGTCATTCAGACACTTTCTTTCTCTTTAAGACTGTCAACAAAGTGGATAATAATATTTGAGCAGAAACTGAGTCCCAACAGAATGAGGTCGACATGAAACCAAAACCGACCCTGTATTGAACTGTACTGTTAAAGTGCAGTTAATGAAAATTTTACTGTTATTATGATTATTTTAATTTCTACCCTGTGTTTGCCAAGAACATGGCATTTGCTGATGGTATTACAATAAATAAATAGATAAAACTGTAGTTTATCAAATATTAAACAAAGTTCTTACATCGTTTTTTTTTTCTTTTTCTTTTTTTAATAAAAAACTTTTTAATTATTTAATACAATTTATTAATATTTTATTGTTTTCATGATTATTTTAACTGATTATTTTTAATCAAATAAATTCATTTTTTATTGTTGGAATGATGAATTAATTAATGATTGACGCATACGTTATAATCAGTGGGTGCCGCTGGTCTTTTAAACTCTGCAGTACAACACCCACTTTTCACAATCCAATTGGATAAAAGCAAGTCCCACCTGAAATGTGTTTTTAGTTGAATCTTCTATTTCAAGGTGCCTAAACACTGACTGTCTCTACAGCTCCGCTGATTTGAAAGGGATGGTGCATCGCGAGGACGTGGAGGGAAAGTGATGCTCCTTCAGTCTGAGAACCGCTGACACTCTGACCTTGGCATTTGCTGATCAATCGTCATGTCAGAGATTCAGCTGCGCTTTCAGAAAACCAGCTCAATGTACTCCTGCATGATTTCATGACTCTTTTCACTCTTACAAAGTGAATCTTACACATTCCTGTCCATCATGTGCTGCTCCATCAGAGCACAGACATGCTTCATGTTGTGTTGAAATGTGGAAATGCTCATTTTGGCTTTGCGTGTCATGTTAAAAGTTAATCTGACTGATACGTTTAAGTGTGTTGGAACAGCAACTTTTGTCTTATCGGGTTTAGCATGAGTCTACAGACTCTCGTAAGTCGTGAAGACTGGCAGATGTTGTGTTTCAGCGCTAACTCTGAGGTCAGTTAAGTGTTATCTTCCGTAAAGGTTCACGTTGTGCAACAGGGGTGTGTATGTTATTTTTTATTTAGTTTAGAGTGGGGTGTGTGTGAGAGAATGATTTTTTAGCATGATGCTGGTGTGATTGAACCCACTGAACTGAGCTTTACACGTGGCTTAGTGCCTTTTCTGGGACTTTGCTGATGAATGTATATGTTGGATGTGATTTATATGTTTGTTTTGGTTTAACTATAATAAGACTAACTGAGACTGTGCAATTTGAGAAGAAATGTTGTAGATTTATATTATTAACCTATTATTGAGTTTTAAATATTGTTGAGGCTTTTTAAAGTAGCAGGACTGCTTTTTAAGAAACGGTTGCAAGGTACGTATAGTGGAAAAGAGTGTGTACTGGATACGATTCTGGGTTATCTGGCTGTAGAGTGTTCTCTTCTTCTGGCGGTTTATGGCAATCTTAAATTGTTCATCATGTAGCATCCAAACTGTTATTAAGCTACACTGAACCCAACCCCCAAAGTGTAGCTAAACTTATTAAAATTAAAAACCCAATCTCAATCTCAATCCGCTGCCAAATCTGCCACTTTCTATGTAGAACACAAAAGATATTTTGAAAAATCAGTGCAATGAATATCAATAGGGTCCAATGTTATCCGGCCTCCTAACTTTCTTTCAAATATATCAGAAGAAGAAGTTAAATGATGGTAGATTGGGTTCAGTCAGTGTGACTGCCAACATAAATACACTCTGCATATCCAGGCAATGTGACACAGGCCTGAATGGAGTGAGGAAATCTGTCTTTTAAAGCACTATATTTGTGGTAGAACTTTGGGTTCGGGTTCAGTGTAAGATCTATCACCATTTGGATGTGAACGTAGGCTACATTAGATTTCATGATGATCACGTCAGTTATTGCTCTCAGTGATAAACTCAATACCACTGCCAGAGGTAACACTCAATGCAGTAACCTAGAAATCACTTTATTTTTGTATAAGTTTGCATAATACTGTCCGTGTGCAAACTGCTGAAACACAAGACGCTGTGAAACATGCTTTTAATAGGCAAATTATATGAATTTACAGCATTTCTGCCAAAATTCCAGTTTCACTGGATTGTAGTCCAGCATGGTAAATTTGAACATTCATTTGCAGCCTAGTAATACTTGTAAAGCTGTAATGGTTTTATACTACACCTATTATGTTTCACTGAGTTTTATATATATTATATAGATACTTATATATATATATATATATATCTATATATATATATTATAGATATGGTGGGATGGTAATATTTGATATCCTAAAACGGGCTCTGATAAAGGTCTCCTGTAGAATGGTTTGTTATTATTTTGTCTTCCTAAAAATCTGTGTTTGTGCACTACTCCATCAACAGCTCTACTGCGGGTGCCCGAGGCGAGCTCTGTGTTTGTGCACTACTCCATCAACTGTCCTTTTTTAGCAGATCACTTGTCTAGCCCCATTTTGTCAGCATTCCCGTGCATTTCTACTGCGGGTTAGAGATTTAGAGATTCGTGTATTTATATCTTCTGGCGCGGCCCGAATCACACGGAGCTCTTGCTTAAGACTGCGGCGCAGCTGTAACCAGAACCTTGGAATGCGAGCGCGTTTTGTTCCACCGGGCGACTCAACAACGGGAGCGAACCATTGCCGAAAACAGGGGGAGCTGTTTTACAAGAGCAGGCTTTCTTCGACTTTAAGGGTCTGATTATCGATATGTTGGTGTGTTTCGGGCAGGGGTTGTATGTCGTAACAGAAAGAAACGCCTCATAACTGCCTCAAACAGCTCCATCCGCACCGGCGACTCGAGCTCGATGACTAATCTCGCGCTCCCCCATCCATAACTCAAGTCGACTGTTTATTGATTTGACGGCTCCATATTTTGTGCACCTTCTTTTTGTGTGTACGATTTTTTTCTCGGTGCGTCTCCCGAAAAGGACAAAAAAACGGGGTAATACAGACAGAGAGGAAAAGAGGGAGAGAAAATAACAAACGCTGCTGGAACGAAAGAGCGAGCTCAAGCGCACTGGGAGCGACCCAGGGTCAAAACTTTGAAAAATACATATATATTTCACAGACAAAGGAGTGTCGACTTTTGCTCATTTCTTTATTTTATAGAACTTGGGCACGCTGACATCATAATTATTTTGCATAAGAGGTAAGTGCAATCTCCCAAGGCTTTATAACAGCCTGTTTATGTATGAATATATAGGCTATATTAAGTTACACTAGCTATTTATCGCATTTTTTTTTTTTTTTTTTTTTTTTTTTTTTGAATGCATGCAACAATGTGTTGCCCGTAATTTGTCACGATCTGTTGTGCATAATGTAACAAAACGTAAATATCCATAGACCGTAAGTGCTGATAGTGGCGAGAGACGTGACGTGACCCTAATCTTTTCCAGCGGCTGGAAACTTGTAAACATAAAGCTGCATTAAAATCAGCTTGCTTCATATGAGCCATGACTGAGTACCCTCAAGGTTGCATGCATTACAGAGCCAGCCCACATTTCAACAAGATTTTTTGGTGAATTTATGGGCTGTGAGCGCGCAAACGTTATTTGACGTTTACCAGTGCTTTAACTCATAATAGTCTTTGTTCATGGATTGTAGATCCTGCGCTGGAGCGATGCATACGCGTTGCATTTAGTTGATGTGAACTTGAATTTTAAAGAGGAAAACAGGCTCACGCGGCGGGCTGCGCCTCCAGACCTGGGCTTCTGCGCGGTGCTGCAGACACAGCTCTGTTCATGCACGCGCCGTGGCTGTGGAGAATGTGTGTCAATGTCAAAGGGAGGTGTGTCGCGGGCCCAGACAAACCCGCAGAAGCCTTTTCCAGAAACCACTGCACGCTACAAACACGCACAAAGAGCGTATTCTGGAAATGCGTCTGGACTCACTACGATACACAGTTATCTGGCTGCCGAGTCTTCTGGCGGTTTGTCTGGGTGTCTTCAGTGAGTCACGCAGTCTTTAAAGGGGTAGTTAACAAAAAAATATATATACCTTATATACGCAATATTAACGATACTCTTTTCCTTACAACCGAAATGACTATAAATCACTCGGTTGAGCTCCAAATAGTACTGTAAAACTAGACTATATTCAGTCTTCTGAAGACATATGATAGTTGTGTGTGAGTAACATCATATTTAAGTCATACCTTTGCAGAACATCTTCACCACAGCACTCAGATTTGCACATTATGACTGGTTATGTTGAAAAGCCTTTTTGAAGGCTTAATGTAAACACAATACCAGATTGGACCCTTCCTGTTGTTTTTGTGGACATTTAATTAGTGTTTGTCTTAATCTAAAAAAAAAAAAAAAAATTCTCCTACTCCTCTAATTTAATTGGTCTGAGATCCAGATTACATAATAACTTGCTCCGCCTCTGAAACGATTTTTCTTTTCAGGTGATGTCATCAATCCCTCTTGTTTTAAGCCCCTCCCCCTCCAACTACCTCTCTTAGGTTTTAAAAGTAAAAACCCATTCATTTTCTCCATGGTGGTAGTGATTCTGAACAATAACTAATGAACCGATAAAGACCTTGTGAGCTACAAGTTTGTTAGTCGATGCTATATGTTTTCACATTGATTTAAAATTAAATATTATGGCTGTAAAAAATAATAATAATAATAAAAAATTGTGAACTGCTATGTTTGTAATGTTTGCAAAGAAGATAAAATGTTTCAAAATGGTTCATTTTCATTTTATTTCTAAGTTTTAAGACTTACTGGCATATAGCTTCGGAGGACTTGGAATATAGTGCTCTAGTAGTATGGACTGCTTTTCTGGTGCTTCCTATTTTGAGCTTGACAGTGTGAATCACCTTCCATTTTTATCTCCTTTTATGTTCCACAGAAAAGCAGGAAGACATGCGTGCAACAACATGAGTGCGAGTAAATTACATAACTTCATTTTTTGTAGGTGAACTGTCTCTTTAAAGACAACCAGTCTCTTAATGTGAAGGCCCTGCTTTCTTTCACAACATTTCAGCTGTTCAGACTGATGTAAGAGCAGCTGGTCTCAGGACATTTCTGAGTTGTTTGGGTTCTATTCGTGGGTTGGGCTTGTAAGGTAAAGAGTATTTCAGCTCCTCCTCCACAGACTGCAGACCGCACTAGTGCTGATCTCTGTACAGCACTCCGGAATGTTCTTCATGTAGTCTGTGCTGTGTATTGAGTGATTGTACGATACCCTGTGTACAACACACCATTACTACTTGAGCAATGAGCAGAAGAAGAGATATTTTTAGACTGACTCAGTAGTGTAATGACTGAAGGGAAACCATCCATCTGTCAGCAGACTTTCATTTATTGGTTTCATCTATCTATCTATCTATCTATCTATCTATCTATCTATCTATCTATCTATCTATCTATTGATCACTCTGTCTACCTAACATTTTATCATTCTGTCTATCATTTTATATACTATATATATATATATTAGATATATATATATATATATATATTATATATATGAATTTAATATAAATGTATGAAGCATAAATGTACACAAACACTGAATAAGTGTTTAAGTAGTAGTAGTACCTCTTATTATCGCCTTGTGGAAATTCTGTTTTGGTGGGTTTTCACCAAATAATGCAACATAACAACAAAAACACAAAATATGTGTAACAAACATTGCAGTGCAGTGTAAGACTGAAGCTGTAAGTGGAGTGATGGGAAGAGTTCGGGTCAAATGAAATGCACAGTCACTGAGACTGGTGTGTTTTGTGGATCTGCTTCTGGTGGTACAAAGCTCCCTCTGTTCTCACGCGTCCTCCAAGCCTTCGGCTCCTGCTATTCTTGCTCTCTGTGGTTTCTTGCCCCATTCATTCACTCACCTCACTCTGCCCTCTTTAGCTTGTGTACATCTGAAAGATGAGGATACATACTGGTTTGTATGTGGATTTAAACCTAGATTTGTTAGACAAGAATCTTCATTTTAGTGGAATAAAATGCTTTGCTAGTTGAGATTAGGACTGGCCAATACAGTTGATTACTGCAATATTAACAATATATTCACAATAATTTTGATGTTGAGGTAAAATTGACAATCATTATAAATATCACAATCATTGTAATGCGCTTTTAGCTATCAATTTAACTATTAATAGACTAGTTTTGTGATTCAGAGTTTAGAAGTTCCATTAATTTCCGCGAAACGCTTCAGATGCAACGCTTCAGTGATTTATTTGTGGCACCACTCAAAAAAGTGGCATGTTTCATACATTTCCATATCAAGTATGATATTTTTTTCCCCTAAATGCTTTAGTAGATGTTTGCAATTTTCTTTTAAAGACATATTGTTAGACTGGTGCATATCAATGGAATAAATTTTATTTAATTTCATTTTATTATTATCATTATTATTATTTTTGACAAACTGTGCTTGGGGTTTTACTGTATTTTTAAATCTGATTGGTTGCAATGTTCAGTTGAAATTATAGACGCTCTAATTGAACACAATCACCATTTTGAGCTAATTCAGAGCAAATATATAAATATTGATAAATACTGAACAGTGGATGGAAATATTGATTTATAGCTGTTTTATAACCCAGTCCTATTCAAGAAATAAGTTGTAAATTAGCTGTCATGTAGGCTTTAGTCATAGTTAATTAGTGCAATTGACTTCAAATAATGAGTGTTGCTGTGTGCTACTGATTTGACTCCACCCACATTGCTGTGTGCTACTGATTTGACTCCGCCCACACGTTGCTTTTGGTCGAGTGTTGCCGTGTGCTGCTGATTTGACTCCACCCACATTGCCGTGTGCTGCTGATTTGACTCCGCCCACATGTTGCTTTTGGTCGAGTGTTGCTGTGTGCTACTGATTTGACTCCGCCCACATGTTGCTTTTGGTCGAGTGTTGCTGTGTGCTGCTGATTTGACTCCGCCCACATGTTGCTTTTGGTCGAGTGTTGCTGTGTGCTACTGATTTGACTCCGCCCACACGTTGCTGTTGGTAGAGTGTTGCTGTGTGCTACTGATTTGACTCCGCCCACACGTTGCTGTTGGTAGAGTGTTGCCGTGTGCTGCTGATTTGACTCCGCCCACACGTTGCTGTTGGTAGAGTGTTGCCGTGTGC
>NC_056578.1:409331-501831 GCF_018340385.1 Cyprinus carpio | reverse complement strand
GCGTCGGTCTCACTGGAGCGCTGTGATGTCCTCTGACATTCCTGCATTTACTGAGGCGCAGGAGAGCAGCATGTTTGCCAGCAGAGATGTTTCTGAACAGGCCATGAGAGAGACATCCCTGCATTTAGCTTTGTCTGTGTGTGTCTGTGCAATTTCCTCAGCCACGATGAAGTGGCTCTGCTTTGTTTTGCACTTTTATAAACTCTAGCATTGATGGTTTGGAGTGAAATAATACAAATTTTGAGTTACACTACCATTTAAAATGTTGGGGTTGAGCAAATTTGTTAATGAAGAAGCCTCTTCTGCTCACAAAGGCTGCATTTATTTAATCAGAAATTTTTAATTTTAATTTCAGGAATATGAAGGTGTTGTGTGCATGCAGTGTAACTGCACAATCAAGCATTGATTTTCATTCAACATACAGATATAAACACTGTTATTCTCAAATATAATGTGAATATTGCAATATGATATTTAGTATAATTATGCAACATTTCTGTCAAAATAGCAGCTGATGTGCTGATGTGAGGATTAAAAGGAGGAAGGTTTTTCACTGTTTTCACTGTCGCTGTTGTTCAATATGGTTTTTAACTTTATCACGTCATTTGGCTCTCATGAGGGTTTGTAACAGAGAGATCTCTGTCAGATTCAAATGTGCACAACTTCGGGCTGCGCAGTCAAAGCCAGAGGAAATGAGCTTGCTGTCCAGTGCTTTGTGCAAATAAATGCATGTTCTTCTTACACGCATTTTGTGTGATACTCAGTTGACCGTTTTCATGTAAATGTCCTGTTTTGGTCAAAAATGCATCACATGATAGAAGTAAAATGAGTGGTGGATGCTGGGAATGTCAGCTTTTGAAACTTTTGATTGCATTCCAACAAAGTTCTTGTTGAAAGTGTTTCAGCTGAGCAAGACAAACCTGACAGAGAACCGTTCAGCGTCGAGATCCCTGCCAAGAAGATTGTCTTTTACAGTGCTGAGTGTGATTTGAATATATCTGCATGCTCAGAGCTTATTAGCATAGTCTGGTTTGCATTGGCACCGGAAGAGAGACGGGCTGTGTGTCATAGTTGAGCGGCGGCGGTTCGTATCGATCCGTTCACTCCTGCACGTCATCCATTAGAGTCCGTCAATAGACTCGTGGCCTGTTTTCAGTTCGCTGTCCGTCTCCAAGCCAATATTCCCCTGAATGAACTCCATCAGTCACTTCAGAAGCAAATCTCATTAGGTTTTATGCTGTTTTCGTCACTGCTGATTGGAGTCATGAGACGCTGTGCCTCTAATGTTTTTCAACAGTGTGTGTTTAAACGGTCCATTTAATGGCCTCAAGGGGTGAATCTCATGAAAACATGTCCAGGTTATATTTTACCACGGAAACACTAGAGAAAAATAGAAAAATATATTTTGCATTATCATGTGAAAATGATTTAAAATGAGAAAATAAATATTTAATATTGTGACATTTTTCTGTGATGACTAAACAATATTATCATTGGTTTATTGTATGAATATTTTATTTCTTGCTATTTTCCTTCTCAAATATTTATTTAATTATTTTTTAACTAGGCTTCATCTTTGAACAAAATATGTAAGTAATTAAAATATTAAAATATTTTATATTACAAATATGTATTAGTCTTGTTCTTGACATTTTTATGAGAATCATATATATATATATATTATATATATTATATATATATATATATATTTATATATATATATATTAATAATCTCAAATAAGTACACTTATTTAGAACCTTCCTAAAGATAGGCTTAATTTTATTTGAGCAAAATATTTTATTTAGCTAATTTAAATATTTAATATTAAAATATTTAATTTAAATTTTAATATCTTATATATATATATATATATATATATATATATATATATTTGTTTCCTTTTAATTTTATCACTAGATGTGGCCTAGACATGTTCTTGACAGGTTTTGCGAGATTCATCTCAGTCTTCCTACGCTGCTTATTTTTCTTTCACACATTTTCTGTAATTTTTTTCCATTTCATCCTCGGCGTTGCTTTTTCTGTCGTTCTTCCCCGTGACAGACTGTCCCCCGCTGGTTTAACTGTTATTATGTGCTCTGAAATCTAAGTGACTCATTCTGAGAGCGGCGAGAGACGCAGACGAGAGGATAACGAGCGCTGAGGAGATGAAGAGGGCTGGATGGTAACGATGATAATGGCTCCTCTCGGTCACATGACTAATGGCCTCTCGGCTCGTTTATGACACACAATGCATCTGCAGCGGCTGATCAATAACACAGCATGATCAATAAATACTGTCTGAAAACACGGCATGAACTCTATTGACGTCTTACAAAATCATGATTTCTCAGGCTCAGGGTTTCTCACCCTTGTGAAAATAAGTGCACTTTAGCATACTCAGTAATATTCTTTAAAAACTATATACTTATTGCAAACTAAATGTTTTGGACATTTAATTGCATGTTATTTACAATTAAATGAAAACCTATTGCAGTTTAAATGTATATTTATTGTATATAAAATGCAATTATTTAATCTTTATCAAGTAATAAAAATAATTTTTTGACAACCCACTTAAGTGGGACTTGAGTAAATCTTCATGTGTAATTTCATAATTCTATCAATTTTAAAATACAGTTAGAGTGTTTACATGTAATTTAGTATGTTAGTAAACATATTAAGATAAGTTTATGACAAAGCATGACAAAAGATTGTTAAAAGATAATGATAAAAAAATATTTAAAGGTGTTTCCAGTTTAATATATATATATATATATATATATATATATATATATATATATATATATATATATATATATATATATATACATTTGAAATGTACTTTTATGCAAAACCTTTTATTTGACATTATTTAGAAGTGTACTTAAGTGCGTTAAGAAACAGTCTTGAAAAACTCTTTTTATGTACACTTAAGTAACCTTTATTTTCATCAATTGCTTTTCATTTGACTGAATTTAAAAGTGTACTTAAGTGTGCTGAGAAACAGTCATTAAAAACCCTAAGTACACTTAACTTTTATTTATTTGATATTTTATTGTCTGCAGGTAGTTTTTAAACAATGTATGGTTTCAAATGTTCTTTAAAGTAAAACTTGTAAATTGACATTATTTAAAATGTGCTTAAGTGTGAAAGCAGTATTTTTAAGTACCCATAAGAAACCTTTTACTTCATTAATAATTAATTGTCTGCATGTACAGTTTTTTTTTTACCATGTGAAATTTACTTTTACTATTTACTATTAAACTTTAAAGTAAAATTATTAGTAAAAGTAAAATTAATAGTAATGAACATGAACATGTACTTAAGTGTGAAAGCAGTCTTTTTAAGTACCCAAAAGAAACCTTTTACTTCATTAATAATATATTGACTGCATGTAAAAAAAAAAATTAACCATGTGAAATTTACTTTAAAGTTAACCTTTTAATTGGACTTTATTTAAAAATGTACTTATGCGTGTTAAGAAACAGTCATAACCATTTCTTTAAATATTATATTGTCTTCAAGTACATATACACATGTATATATATACACATGTTTCGGTGTTTTGTCTTTTATTTTTATTCATAATAAAAATATTTGAAGCCATATTTGAGAATTTGTAAATTCATTGGAGGGTCACATCTTGTGACACTAGAAATAACACTTTGCAGCTTTAAAAAGTTAACAGCACCCTATAACTGTGGTAAAATCACTGTAACACTGGTCTTTTTCCCAGCGTGGGGTTTATGGATTGTAATGGATTTTCCTCCTTGGAGGCCTTTAATTTGTCACAGTTCTCACAGTTGGTGAATGGCTGTGCTGTGTTTGTGAAAGGTCGCTGGCGAGCGTTGTTCCCCATCAGGAGTATTTTTAGCATGTGAATGATGACGCATCCGTGTGAATCCACTGACCAACTGCAGATGAGAGTCAGACTTCAGCATCAGAGAGACAGGGGCTGCTGTGGAGCCTGATCATTCCTGGTTACACCACAGAGAAGAAACGGCCCCCTGAGGCCTGAACACACACACACACACACACACACACACTGATGCCACGTCAGAGCAAACATGCAGCTTTATAGGCTGTGAATGCATGAAGAAGCAACATTACGCAACTTAAAACCCCACAAAAGAGTTGGGCTTTTTTCCCATATTGATGAATTGCCAAAATCAGATCGCCTGCATGCAGTGCAACATCCAGGTTTACATGAGTCTACAAAATCATATTTACAATGTGCAGGACTGATGATGTGAGCACTTTTGTGGAAGAATGCATTGCTGTATTGGTCTGGTTTTGCTGTATTTACTCGGGTTGTGGTTTCAAACCTTTGAAAGATAGCCAGAGTTTGTTTGAAGCTTTTAAGCAGATGTCTGTTTTTTTATTTGTTTTCTGTCATATTTTGGAAAGTAAATCGAATTACTTTCCAAGAGTAGTATGACAGAAAACAATCGTGAATCATTAAAAGAACATATTTTTGTTAGCTGGGTTTCTCCCAGCACTGCAGTTGAGATTCTTAACGTCATCTGTCTCTCTATGTTAATTTATTCTTGCTGTAATTTCTAATTAAGATGAGTAAAGCCCAGCAGAGTCATGGTGGTCCTGCCGGAATACGTGTGTGTGTGTGTGTGTGTGTGTGTGTGTGTGTGTGTGTGTGTGTTCTCATTGTTAAGTGGCTGTTTTTTGTCGCAGTGTTTACGATGCATTCTTCTGTTTCAGGACAGCATAACCGATCACCATGACGACTGAAATGCAGGAGATCGCCATCACAGAGGAGAAGCCTTTACTGCCGGGTCAGTCGGACACTGTGAAGGTCAGACACACACACACACACACACACACACACACACACACACACACACACACACACACACACACACACACACACACACACACTTCACATGCACTTATCTGTCATTAACTTACCTTTTGCTGCCACCTGCTGCACATTTGAAGACCTTCAACACACTCAGTTATCATGTCAAAAACACACTGGGATCATGATTTGTTTGGATAATTCGCACTAATTGGATGATCATAAAACACCTCTTGAGATCGGCATTAATGCACCAAATTTCACGCTACCAGACAGCCTGCAATTACATGAATGAACTGTTATTTATTTGTCAGTGATGTCTGCTCTGTTTAACATAAGCAAACCTTGAGAATGAACCTCTAGCACACAGGTTTGTGTTTTCAGACCTGAACGATTCCTCAGATCGTGTGTGTTGCTGAGGAGAGTGTTGTGCTGGTATTTACGATGTGGTTTTCACTTGCTGCTGGACTATAAAACAGGGGGAAAAATCCCACTGATGAAAGATGTTTTTCACCTGTTTCATCATCTTTTGCATTATGTCAACTAGTTTAGTATGAAAAACAGCACATTTGCTTCAAAGTCAGTATTTTATAATTTCATTGTTGGCACAGTTTGATAAAAATCTGACCATTTAATGCTGTGATGCTGTGATACTTCATCGTAGTTTTGTCTAACGGCACCTCAATAACTGTTGTAAAACCATGTTAATGCACAACTTTAAAAGGCTTATTGATTTTTTTTTTTTTTTTTTTTTTCTTGTTATTGATTGCACTGTATCATTTTATTCATTCTTTTCTTTTATTTCCTTTTTGTTTGTTTTTAATACATAACAATTATATGCATGGGTTTGTTTACCAAATCATTGTGGATTCAATAAGCTGCAAACTGTTTCTTTGAACTGGGACTTGAGTTTTTGTACATGCATAGTAATCAGAGATATTGCTTTAGCTGCTGATATTGAGATTGTGTGATTGTTTCATGCAGGACGCAGAGATCGCGGCCCGAATACTGCTGGATCAAGGCCAGGTGAGTCCCAGATGTGCTGGTTATACATGATGCACATGATATGCATGTTTTATATAGTTGACAGGTTCATTCATTTTTTTTTTTTTCGTTAAACATCATTTATAAATTTTACTATCTTTGATGTGAAGCTGCATGTATATTATCACTAGATTTTTGTTAAAGTCATGTTTAGGTCTGGTTTAGGATGTCACACTTGTCATGTCAGCTATTTCATCATCTTTAAGTATATATGCATAAGCATGATTTTATTAAACGTTCACCTCTTGCGGTGTGTCTGTGTAGGAACACTGTGTCGAGACGTCTCACGGCGTGCTGCACGTGACGGTTCACGGCGCCGGAAACGTCCGCAGACCGGCCATTCTGACCTTCCATGATGTGGGAATGGACAGTAAGTCACTCACAAAGACACGGACAGACCGCAAGACATTTTATTTTATATTAAAATATAAATATAAACACTTTTTAAAATATATAAAAAAATTTAAAATAGCTTCATTTTTTTATTTTTATTGTTTTCATAATTACACTTTGTAATTGAAAACAGTAATAAACATCAATCATTTCTTCAAACAAGCAAACAAAGATTTCAGGGAACCTTCTTGAACGTTTATAAAAATGAATGACCAATGGACATTTTAAACCATGGGTTTATTTGACATTTTTTGATGCCCTAAATAAAATGTTCCCTTTGCGATTCTTTCAAATCTTTAAGCATTTCTCTTCTTTTGCTCATCAAGAATGAGTTTATTTGATCATAATACAGTATTTTTCTGAATTAAAGAACAGCATTTATTTGAAATGGGGATCTTTTGTATCATTGTAAATGTCACTTTATCATTTAATGTCACTTAATGTGTCCTTGCTGAATAAAAGTATTAATTTCTTATTTAAGAAATCTTACACCAAACTTTGGAAGGGTACTATATCATGGTTTTCTAAAAATATGAAGCAGCAAAATAGGTTTTCATCATCAATAACTGAGCAGCAAATCAGAATGATTTCTGAAGGTCATGTGACACTGAAGACTGGAGTAATGATGCTGAAAATACAGCTTTGATCACAGGAATAAATTACATTTGAAAACATATTCACATAGAAAACAGTTATGTTGTAATAATATTTCACAACATTACTAGTTTTATTGTATTTTTGATAAAATATAAGAGCAGAAGAGACTTCATTCAGAAACATTAACAAAAAAATAAAATAAAATAAAAACATTTTAATGTGTACAAATAATATCTGGAAAATACTTTATATTAAGTTGGCACTGTATCTTTTTTAGGTAAATGTAAAATATAAGACAGCAACTGTTTGATCTCATGACAGATGAGGTTTAAGGAAGCAGAATAAAACAGTAACAATGCACAATTATTATTATATTAATTCTGGTGTAAATGAAACAATTAAACAGACAAAAAAAAAAAGAAAAGAAAAAAAAAGAGGGCCAAACTTCCTCAAAAAACTAAAAGCAGCTGCAGAAGTGAAGTTAGATCATAGAAGTGAAGCATATAAACAAGTTTGCATTCGTTTCAGATATTGATGCTCTTCCTCTCGATGTGAAATAGTTATTTCTTCAGGAATCGCTGCCTATCTGCACTGCTGACGGTGATAGTGCAGTGTAAGTTATTCCTGCGAAGTGAACAGGAATGCAGTGACTCAAAGGGATCATATGATGCAAGTTTTCCTTTCCCTTTGGAGTGTTACAAGCTCTTGGTGAAGATATGTAAAGTTGCAAAGACTAAAGTCTCAAACCCAAAGAGATATTCTTTATAAAAGTTAAGAGTCAGCCACAGCCCCCTAAAACGGCTCGTTCTAACACGCCTTCACATCTCTACGTCACTATGTGGGAAGATTTGCATAACACCGCCCAGATTTTCAAGCAAAGAAAGTAGGTGTAACTTTTATTCTCTCTGTTGCTGCTGGCGCCATGTTGTGGAGACACTGTTTCGTTGAGAACGCGAAGCTGCTTTGTTTGTTATTCCAAAAGAGGACACAACTAGAAATCAGTGGTTAAGTTGTATTTCAACACTGTTCCAGAACAGTTCAACCCAAATATTCAGATGTGTGCTGCGCATTTTACGGAGGATGAGGACTGTTTCCTGTGAGAGTAGACTACAATGCTGGTGTCTGTTTCTATAAAGTGGGGCAGTTCAAACTTTGCAAGGACAGTCTGGCTCTTCTGACTCACAGCCTGTAAGTATGTTTTCATATTAAAATAATTTGCTACTGATGATTTAAATGTGAGTTTTGAGCTGTGTAGAGTAGCGCTTGTTGTTTGTCGTTTCTCTGATCACAAATGCAGACATAGTTTTATGTTTACGCGGTGTGATACGCAACTCAACGCGTAAAAAGACAGTATAAGTCATTATAATCAGTAATTGCAACAAATGCCTCGTTTGTAATGGGTTTTATTGGTTTTGTCTCATTGTGCTGGGAGACAGCATCACAGTTTGGTAAGGGCCATAACATTTCCGTCACACGCTTGAGGCATTTGGCCAATCACAATGCACTGGATAGCTGGCCAATCAGAGCACACCTCGCTTTTCAGAACGATGAGCTTTGTAAATTAACGACAGGTTTCAGAAAGGCGGGGCATAGTGGAGAAACAATAATATTTTTCATTATGTGGAAAATAATGTGTTTTTTGAACCTTAAACCAGATAAACACATTATTTTACACCGAATATACAAAATAATGTTCTTTTTAGCAACGTCATGTGACCCCTTTAAATGAATGTCCTCACAAGCCACCATCACGTGAGCCTGTTCAGTCTCAAGCTGAACGTCACACCGTCCGTTTCACAAGACGCTCTGAACTTCCTCATGCTGATGCACATGAATTTGTATTTTTGGAATGATTACTGCAAAGACTTTGATGTGATTTATCATTATTTATAGCCTTTATAGCTTTTAAAACATTTCCTGAGGTAGTTCTGTTTGAAGATTAGACATGATAGCAGTATGTAAATCAGTTCAATATAGTAGTAAGGTTTATGATTGACCTTGACAATTTCATAGAAATTATGAGAAGAACAGTGTATTTAAAGTCAAGTTATTAAAAAATTATAAATGATTTTTGTCCTTGATTTTTACAGTATGAATTGAATATGTATTCACTATAGCAAGTAGGTGGCGCTATCTCCCATTTGCTTCTGTAAGTTTAAGGGCAAAAAAACAAGTTTTATGTTATATAACAAAAATATTTTAATAACTTTTAAGTTTTTATGTTTCAGATTTTAGGTTTTTAACCTAAAAAGCCTATATCTATGAGCTGATACATGTTCATAAAATATCAGATTAAAAGTTTGATGAATTTGAACAAAAGTACATAAAAAAAAAAAATCATTATACAGTATGCAACAAAGTCACAAAATAATGTTAATTTACCTAAGTTTTTGAGAATTACACTGCAATCCTTGTATGTGCATCTTTCCTCTCAGAGATGCTTCAATAATTTGTGCTGTCAAAAGAAAAAAAAGGAAAAACGTGTGAAACTGTTTCCACAGCATTGACATCAGCATTTGCTGCAGTGTAACAAACACGACTGTTCAGACAGTTTTTAAAGGTTTTTGAAAGAAGTCTCTTCTGCTGACCAAGGCTGCATTTATTTGATAAAAAAGTTAAAATATTATTACAATTTAAAATCTCGTGAGTATAGTAATTTATTTCTGTGATGCACTGCTGTATTTGCAGCATCATTACTCCAGTCTTCAGTGTCACATGATCTTCAGAAATCATTCTAATATGATGATTTACTGCTCAAGAAACATTTCTGATTATTATCAACGTTGAACAGTTCAGTGCTGCCATATATATATATATATATATAATCATTATATAATTGTTTTGCTGTTATTATTTGATAAAAAGACATTTCTAAAGAAGAGAAAACTTTTGTAACATTATAAATGTCTTTACTTTCACTTTTGATCAATTGGCTGGCACTTCAGAGCCGCAAATACCAGGACAGTCAGGCACAAGAACAGTTTCTTCCCCCAGGCAATCTACCTCATGAACAGTTAAATGTTCACCACTTATGCAATAAAAATGTGCAATATCCTTATATTTATTTGTTATCCCTCCATCCTAGTACATCTCTGCATCTTACTCTATTCTATTCCATTATCATCTATAGCACAACCTTTTATACAATTTATTTTTGTAAAATAAATTGTATAAACAGTTGTGTTCTGTGTGTTGTCTCTGTGTACTGGAAGCTTATGTCACTAAAAACAAATTACATGTATGCGCATACAAGCATACTTGGCAATAAAGCTCTTTCTCATTTTGAATTCTTAATGTAATCAGTCAACAGAGGAAGTATTGTGATACTAATTCATTTTTTTTTTTTTACCTTATTCAGCTGAGGTGTCTCCAATCAAAGACAATCAAAAGGACTGAAATATGCTTTTATTTAAAACAACTTACAATGCATTCAAGCTACACATTTGACCATAAAACCAAAATGTTCTCTGCAAAGAAAGCTTTTATTGAGAAACCTCTGGAATCATATCCAGTGTAAACATGCATGTGGCATAGCAACAATATAATTAATGGTTAAAGAGTTCTACTCGGTGCTTTAGAAACCTCTGACTGCGGCCTGCAGATCTGACCGCTTCGGGACGGACGCCTGTTACTTTGTCTCACATAGTGAACTGGCAAACATTGTTTTGCAATGACCTCACAAGAAACAACCACGTAATATTCAGCGTTATGAAGTCTATTAACTTCACAGCGTCCGTTTCTCATAAAGCTTTCAACAATGTACACCGTGAATCTTCTCCTACTGATGCACATGTTTCCTGTGTCTCTGACGCCTCGTCCGTTGCAGATTCTTATAATGCTCTCGTTGTCGTTTTTATGGAGGAAGGACTGTAAAGTAGTTCTGCCGCAAATATGCGTTCCCGTGAGATAATCTGCCCAAGCGCTTGTCTGTCTGGTGTTGAACTGACGCGAGAGAATGTGTCTGCGTTTAAACTGATTATATGCGTTGTTATTCCGAGATCTCTGGCAGGGATGTGGCAAGTTAAAAAAAATGTCTGAAAACATTTCCAGTTGATCATTGCTGAGACTGACATTATTCAGTCCATCACTGAGTGTGAACGAGAGCAAGAGCAAAACCGCCACTCTCATCCTGGAAACAGGAAAGTGACTGACATTTAGTTAAAAGAGTTAAAAATAAACAAACACAAGCTAATGAACAATTTCTACCATATAATAAAGCCATAAAAGCAGTAATTATGTGGCCAAACACACCAATATCATTCACATACGTAGATTGTTTTGTCATTGCATTCAAGTTTCAAAGACTTTGAGGAGATTCACCAATATTCATAGCTTTATAACATTTCATTAGTATGTGGCACTTTTACAAAAAACAAAAACAAAAAAAATGTAAATTTTATATTCTCAAGGCTTAATGGAAATGATTCAAATTCATTAATATTTTACAAGCATCTTTTTACAACATTTTTGAAAATCAATGAATCTCACCCTGTTTTGTTGAAAATTGGACAATATGGTTTACGATTGACCTTGAAAAATCTAAATAGAAATACTCTTTCCAACATAATATAATATGATAGAAAATAATAATATAATATCATATCATATAATCTATTCCAGTGATAAAATGTTTTTCTGTTCATTATGGTGTATACAGTATTTATTCATTATCGCCAGTAAGTCATCGCATTGCTTCTATAAGCTTATGCAACACTAACTATGATAAATAGCAAATATCATGTTTTTAACGTTAGCATGATGATTTTATTATTATTATTTTTTTTTTACCAGCACGGTCAGAAGATGATCTATGCTAAATTTGTAGCACATCATACTAAAGCCGTATGGCGAGTTTAAAAAAAAGACATTTTCAACAAAATTCAAAGTGGTAGACAATTTTGATTCTGGTCTATCTGGTTCAGAGAAGTTGTTAGTTTAATAGTTCATTAGTGCTTACACATCACCAGTGTTTCACTGCTAAACATATTTTACAGATTTTGTGCAATAATTACAATCCTTATAACCATACATATTCACAGCATACATCATAAAACAGATATCTGAGCACATTAATACAGCATAACATAAAACAAGGTCACAAAATGGTGTGCGTTTACCTGTTCATTAGAACGTCTGTTTAGATGAGTCTCTTCAGTATGTTGTGCTGTGAAAGAATAAAAGTGTGTGAAGTTGTTTTGACAAGGTTTCTTCCCATGCGAACCGTTTGTGTGTTTGATGTCAGCTTTTACTGCATAGTCTAACTCAAACTAAAGCCTTGATGCAAAGGATCCTCAGGAAAATACCGTACTATATGGTACTATAATAAAATTATAATCAAACTTATCAGATGCATGATGATGAAGAAAAGAGAAACGATTCTGCAGCTTTTGAGACGCTTGCTGTAATGCAATGATTTTCAAGTGTGGATTAAGCATCCAAAAGCATAACTTTGTATACCATATCGTGTTTCTCAAAGATGATCAGAATGATTTCACAAAAGAACAGATAAATTATGCATTTGGCAGATTTTATTCAAAGCGACATTGCTTTCGAGCTATACATTTGATCAGCTCATTTTATAATACTGTGCACCTGCAAATAAAGCTTAAGATGTTTCTAGAACTACGTTACACACCCATTCTATCATTTAAACATGCATTTGGCCATAGCAACATTTTTAATTAAACAGTCTTTAATAAAGGATTGTACTGGAGTTCTACCCTCATTGTTTCATTTATTCACCCCTGCTGTGATAAAGTCAAATCATGCTGTATATTAGCAAGGGCGTGGCTTTTTGTTCTTTTCAATGTGTTGTGCATGATAGTGCACGGGTAGCTTTTATTCATGCCACGCTCCATTAATTCAACAATTACATGATATTACGATGTTTTAATGATATTGTTATATTGTACAATTACATGATATTAAAAAAATAACATCTAGGTGATGTCCTGTTTTCAGTTATGTTTTAATATGTGTACACTTGGAAGTAAATTTGTGCTGTCAAGTGTTATAGCTGGGGGAAGAAACGTGTAGCCATCTTTTGTTTTAGTTCCAGAGCCATTGCAGATTCGTTTTATATTTTCTTCACTGTCTTTAATAAAGGATTGTACTGGAGTTCTACCACAGAGATCATTGTTCTCTAGGGGTTTCACCCAAGCATATCTGTTTGGAAATTAGCTGGGAGAATACTGTTTGAGCGTGTTGCTCCAGGTTGAGCTGGGAGAATATGTTTTTTCTTGAACGCTGTCGATCTGCGCTTCCGTCACTCAGAGCCAGAAGAAGTGGGGAGAGAAGAGCGAGTGAGAAGAGCCTCAGATCTCATCCTGACAACGGAAGTGGGGGAAATAACATTTAGTTAGACATTTAGTAAGAGAGCAAACGTCAAAAGGCGATCCAGACGTAATGTCCCTCAGGTGGGGGCCAGCACAGTTTTTACATTGACCCCACAGGACTTTGTTACATTTTACTTGAGTACAATTTTTGGGTCACTAATACTTTTGGAGTATATTTATAGATGGATTTTTGGCTTTTTTCTTTATAGCTGGTCGAAAGGACAGACTGGGTAACAACAGTATGGGATGCGGGCTTTTTTTCTGCTTACTCCGCATTAGTGCAGGTGTGGGGGAGAGAGGGGGAGGCAGGAGGTGTGACAATGGTGAGGGCGGTTGTTTGGAGAGGTGTTTTTTTTTGTTTGCAAGAGGTGGGGGGGGGGGGGGTCAGGCAAGGTATGGGTGTTCTTTTACTCGTCTCGTTACAGTGTGGGGGGTGGTGTCTTGTAATTGAGTGATCTCACGCTCCACACCACTGATGCTGAGTCTCATTAATTTATCTTAATGCCACTTTATCTCCTTTTCCAGTGTGTAAGTTATAAATTGCTTCCTGAAAGCTCTTATTGGCCTGACGGAGCTGACTGAGTTTTGCTGTGAACCACGGTTTTGTCATTGTTGTAAATTAGTTGAGTCCTGGTAGGAATACACATATCCTCACAGCAGAACTGATATTAAGAGATGTTGCAGTCTCTGTGAGCTCGTCCAGATCAGTGGCAGCAGCTTCGAAAACACTCCAATCAGTGAGGTCAAAGCAAGAGTGTAAATCCTACTCTGCTTCATTAGTCCATCTTTTTACAGTTCTTAATGCAGGTTTAGCTGATTTTAGTTTCTGCCTGTAGGTCGGTATAAGATGAATCAGACAGTGATCAGAACGTCCCAAAGCTGCTCGTGGAACAGAGTGATAGCACCTTTATTGTGTTGTAACAGTGATCCAATATATTACTGTCTCTTGTGGACATGTAACATGCTGTCTGTATTTTGGACCAGCTCACGGGAGAGGTTGGCTTTTATTAAAGTCCCCAAGAATGTAAAATGGAGTCCGGGTGTTGTTGTTCTGGTCTCTGTGATCTGATCAGCGAGGTTTTCTGTAAAGCCAGACTTACGTGCGCTTGCGGAGGGATGTAAACGGGCTCACCAGAATGAACGAGTGAAACTCCCGCGGCGAATTAGAACGGCTTGCAGTTCATGAAGAGTGTTTCTAGATTGAGCAGCACACTTTTTTAACACAGTTACATCTGTACCCACCGTTCATGAACGTGCTGTAGCGTTCCTGCCGCGCGATTTCCCCGTTGATTCTGTATCGCGGTCCGCTCTGAACAGAAAGATGGATGCGCGCTGTCCGGAATAGCGTCATGCAGCCAAGTTTCCGTGAAACACAGAGCAGCAGAGTGTGAGAGAACATTTGTCCGAGAGAGCAGAAGGAGTTCGTCCGTTTTTTGTTTGAGCGGAGATTTGCCAGATGGATGCTGGCAACGGCGTTCGAAATCCGCGTTTTCTGAGTCTCACGAGGCGCGCCAGCTCTTTTTCCGCGTCTGCACGTCCTCTTGAAGCGTGTGATCAGCGCAGCTGCTCCACCGACAAAAATGCAAAACATCAAATAGTCGAGAAAACCGGTAATATATCGGGAGATGTGTGTTTGTCCCTAGTGAAATGATTGCAGGAATATAACTAAAGACAGGACAAACTAACAAAAAACACAAAACACACTGCAGAGCACGTCACGGAGGCAGCCATCCTGTATCGGCGCCAGCCGATTCATTATTGATGAAATATATGATATATTATTATAAAATATATGATTCATTATTTTTGAGTCAATTCTGTTCAAAAGCTTGATCTACCATTTTGGCAAAACAGTTGAATTGGTTCAGATCAGGATTCATTCAGTTCCCTGCCGCGCGTTTCTGATTTCAGAGTTGTAACAGAAAGTTTAAGAACAGCGTTGAAGACGTGGATTTGTATCTGCACTATGAAAGCAAATCTAGGCTATTGTTTTCTAGTGTGAAGTAAAACGAACACCGCGTGTGTGCCCTAACTTATAACAGAGACAGGCTACTTTTGAGTACACCAACCACTATGACCATTAGTTTGTGTAGGTATGTGTAACTTATAACATGGAGCTTGCAGCTTCCAAAAGACAAAAAAAAAAAATAAGCATATTAATATTTTCTATATTTGATACAATCCCACGGGCGTGAGAACGTTCAACGAGTCAAATTCAGATCTGTTCGCTGGCTGGCGCTGAGCCAGAGACAGACGCGTTTTTACAGCGCTGCGCATTATAACCAATCATACAAGATTCTGTTGAGCTTATGAATGCAATGGCCAATCAAAGGTATTCCGATGAGTCATCGCTAAAATGCCGGTGCTTCCTTCAGTCGCTCGCTGACTGAATACCTCTTTCTGGCGAATTCTCTCGTCAGAAACAACAAAGTGCAGATGTGTGTACGAATCTGTAAATAAGATATTGATTTCACAGTGTTAACCGTTTCAGTGATTTTAATGAGTTTTTGAGAGTGATTGAACACTAGACTGTCAGTGAAAATATTCTTTGATAATGTAAATGTTATTTGCTCTCTTTCTTTACAATGAAAGATTAGCCGCCGTTTTTATATCACATTAACTTTCAATGTTAAATTCACATTTAATATAAAGTCAGTCGTATTAAAAATATGTTATGGCTTGACACCCATATCTGTTACTTTGACCATCGCATATTATCTAACATAATCTATGAAGGTAAGAATCGAGATATTTCATGATATAGTTCATGCGTCTGGGAATGTTTAATAAAAATGAAAAAATAATAATAATAATAATAATTTGCCAATACACACACACTCATACCCCCTCAAAAATAATGAATGCATGACTCCCCTGCTTATACATTAAATAAAATATTATTTTTACATTAAATAAGCTGTCACAGAGTATGAAATAAATACCCTCCAAACCCGTGTTATCTCTGTTCCAGGAGGAATGCCTTCACCTAGACACAATTAATATTGATATTTCCACAACATTTATGCTTGCAGAAATATACATTTGTTTACATTTTGCAGAACAGACAGAAGAAGATCTGTCAGTGCATTTGGTTCGTTATGTTCAGATGTTCGGTAACTTAGCGGTCGTGTGAGGAGTTTTCACTCTTCTCTGTGTCAGAGGTTATTTATATATAATACATAATTAATATACTTTAAAATATCATTTATTTCAGTGATGCAAATCAGAATTTTCATCAGTTTTCAGAGTCATGATCCTTCAGAGATCATTCTAATATATTAACCAGTTGGCCAAAGTTATTTTCATAGGAGCATGATAAAAATGCTCATGTAAAAGAAAAATCTCAGACAGATTTGGAGGTTTTTGCATCTGAAGTTTTCTCTGAAGTGTTTCTGTTCTCCTTGTTTCTTGTTCTTTGTTTATTTTGTCACTTAAGTTCACACAAGTGTAAAGAATCACATTACCTAGAGATTTCTTAATTTTAACACTAGGTATATTTTTTACATGATCAAAGAAATAAGTATTCAACTTTACATGTGTTAGACTGAAAAATATGGAAGCGTGTTTCCGCCACTCAATAAAATATAAAACAAGGTAATGGCGACTTTTCATCTCACAATTCTGACTTTTTTTCTCATAATTGTGAGTTCATATATTGCAATTCTGACTCTATAACTCACAAGTCAGAATATTTAGATAAAAAGTAACAATTACCTTGTTTAATTTTTTATTCAGTGGCGGAGACAGGCTTCCATAAAAAAAAAAAAAAAAAAAAAAAACATAATTACCAATTAAAAAAAAAAAAAAGGACAGCATTACAGTGGTGATGCAAAGAAAAAAAAATAGAAGAAAAAAAGACTTGTCGGTTCACGCAAGATTGCACACGTAAGTCTGCAAGATGTCTGTTAAAGATGGCTTCATCTGGAAAGCATCTGCTAGACAGATCTGAAAGATGTCTTTAAGATGTCAGTTTTAGATTCATTCTAAATCACAAACATCTTATAGACATCTTCTAAACATCTATTTGACATCTGATAAGAGATGTCCTATAGAGGTATTGCAGATGAGCAAACACCCTAAAAAATATGTCTTGCAGATGTAATGCAGACGTCAAATAGACGTCTCCGTGATGTACGTGTGCTATCAGGGATGATATCACGAAGCATTTATTTTCTCAGTATCATTATATCAATGAAACATTCAAATAAAGTTATTTGTTTGAATGCATATTGCTGATTATTGTCTTTTATTTAAGTTAACGATGTTCACAGTTTAATTCGCTGATCCTTCGTGTCGGATATGACAAACCCATATAGTACATCTTGGATACGTTTTCTTAAAACTTTCGCACTTACAGCACTTGTTACAGACATTGATGCACGGGTGTGTTCGGCATGTCTACAGTATATAGAAAAATTAAACTATGTTTTGTAAACTTATTGATTTAGCTTAACAACTTAAAATAATCTACATGCACAATACAAAAAAAATGTAGGCCTATTTAATAAAAACAATATGGTTATTTCCAGTACGTTTTGTTTATTATTAAATAAGCTTGCATTGTGCATCAAGTCCTTGGTAATAACACGCATGTGCATTATGTCAGCAAATCACTCGTCAGAATCCTTGGTAAGCGACTTCGATAGCTGGTCTAACCTTTTTTGTTGGTTCTTTTTCAACTCGGAACTAAGGTTCGATTCAGTTCGATCTGTGAATGAGCTCGACCAGTTACTTCATAGGGCCGGCTCAAAAGAATGATATTTGTTCAAGAATCGAACATCACTTTATTACAGTACATTAACAAAACAACTATAGCCTATATGCTTGTTTTTTTTTTTTTCAGCGCTTTAGTCATTTGTACTGAATGCAGATTTACCTTTGTGTTGTTCTTGAGCTGGTGTGAATGAAAGGGTCTTGAAGATCTGAAAGTGTCTGAGACGCTCACTGGACTGATATTTATTGATGTGAAAAGAGGCAGGTGTGAAAATACACATTGTTTCTTGGAAATGCCCCACTAAAACATTTCTTTCAGTATGAATGTTGCTGTATCTAATAATAATATAGATGGTTTAAAGGCAGCTCTGCTCATCATACTAAAGGACATGAGCTCTTCACACTTACTCTATGCGGTTAACACTTGATGAGTGTGTTCAGCAAAAAGTGTTCAGTTCAACAGAGACAAAGTGCACGAGTATGAAAATAAACACACAAGACTTCTACTGTTGTATTCGCTAGAAGTTTCTTTTATTGCAAGTTCATCAGAAGCGAGTCGTGACCGTAATCATCGTTCTCCAGGGAACTGAACCTGCAGACATTGTGCTGTAAGGCTTCATACACCGAGATGTCCAAACGAAACAGATCTTGGTTTAATAAGTAGGGAATACGTGCAACTGTGCAACCGATTCGATTAAGGTTGTGCAGTTCATTCAGATGTGTTCATAAATAATCAAATTATTAAATTAAAATATTTTTGGTTGTCTCTGTCAGGTAAGAGCTGCTTCTCCACCCTGTTTAAGTTTGAGGAGATGCAGGAGATCGTGAAGAACTTTACTGTGGTCCATGTGGATGCTCCGGGACAAGAGGACGGCGCGGCCATTTATCCTGCCGGGTACGTGCCATGCGTTCTTTACACTTTCCACTGAACAAACCTTCACAGCGTTTCTGTAATGACTAATATGAACGCTTCTGATTGGACATTGCATTCATGAGCTCTGTGATTGGTTTAATGTGCAACTCTGCAAAAACATGTAAAAAGAAGATATGATGCAGCATGAGCAGATATGAATTCAGTGCTGCAATCAACACTTTTAATTTCATTTTTCACTTTATTTGTGACAGTGAGAGAAACATAAACATTATATGGTTGAAAACACTGAAAAGTTTTAATAAATGACATGCACCAGCCAAAGCGTGAATGCAGATTTGAATTGAGCAGCTGATGATAATCCCATCGGTGTGATCGCATGCAAACTTTTGAGCACAACTGTATATTTATGAGTGCGAGTGCGATTGTTGAGACTCTGTGTGGGTGTTAAAAAATTAATGTGAAAAATGTAAATGCATTAAATGGTGTTTGACACCTGTCAAAGTGTCTTCAGAAGGTGTTAGTGGTTTATGTCTTTCGTGATGCAGATTGTGACTCAGAGACTATTTTTATGCTTTCACATGTCCACAGGCCGCTGTGTCTCATGATAAGAGTCCTAAAATGTCTGATTTTCTCTAACAGATACCAGTATGCAACTATGGATCAGATCTCTGATATGCTTCCAGCTGTCCTGCAGTATTTTAAGTGAGTTAAACAAGTTATTGGATGTTTAAATTTTCATTAGTGACACTTCAAATATACTTTACAAATATACTTGACTAAAGTTGTTATGTCCATGTGATTCAGTGCTGATTACTTTCCTCTCGTTTAGTTTCCGCACAATTATCGGTGTAGGAGTTGGAGCTGGCGCTTACATACTGTCCAAGTTCACTGTGAGTTACACACCTGACCGTCACATGCATTATTATTGTTTAACCGTTTTATTGTTTCATTTGTACTTTTTTCTAAATATTTTATCAGTAGTTTTAATTTAGGTGCCCAGACTTCTGAACTATTTTGTTGCTCTCCATTTAGTTTATTATAATTTTTCCCCTTTTATTGCTTTATCATCAAATAGTTTCACTACTTTTATGTATTTTGGAGTTCAGTTTGACCCTTATTCGATGCTGTGGCCCCTTTCTTTCTTTATATATTTTGGGTTTTAGTTTTTGAATTTAGTTATGTTTTAGTTTCTTTCTCTTGACCATAAACAATTAAAGCATAGCTTTTTTAAATCCTGCTGCATCAATATGTTTAAATACAACATATATAACACAAGTAGACACTCAGGGACTCAATAACGTCCTCTGATGGCTTAAAACACACACCACACACCGAGGCATTAGTGTTTAAATATACAGTACAGTAAAAATGAGAAACTCTCAAAATAAACTCCATCAGCCATCTTTGATGGAGATGTCACAATGCTCATCACCATGCATTTTAATGTTGCCTTATTTACAAAGGAAACCTGCAATGCTCCCTTAGATTTTGACTAAAAAGAAAGGCAGCATCATTTTGCAGTGTTTTAAACAGACAAATGCCTCTAATGCCTTCAGATTTTGTAGATGTTCACCAGGTTTGAAACTGAGCCGAAGTGTCTTTATATTCCCTGAGCGCTGCTTCACATCCTCTCTTCACTCTCGCTCACAGTTGACTAACCCTGAGGCCGTGGAAGGGCTCGTTCTGATCAACGTCGACACAAACGCACGAGGCTGGATGGACTGGGCAGCACAGAAGGTCTGTCAGCTGTACATGAAGTCACTGTCTGATTATTAATAACAGTCAGTACGTACCCGAAAGTGACTCGAAAAGCTTGTGTTTCTTCTGCAGCTCTCCAATCTGACGTCTTCCCTCTCAGACCAAATCCTGAGTCACCTCTTCAGTCAGGTGTGTGTTTCTGCTTCTAGGACATTAGATTAGACCGAGTGTGTTTGTCTTTGTTAGAGAGGTATGTATGTATGGGAGGGCTTCTGATCAAGTTTATGTAGATTATTTTTCTGATAATGAACGGCTGATTGTATATTATCATACTTATAATACAGCTGCATAAGGCAATACACTACAGGCCAAAATCATTGTTTTTTAATTTTCTTATGGTCAAAATTGAGATTTTGGGCTTTTTCCATAATATGTATTCTTTCAGACTAGTTGACAAAAAACAACATAAATACACATTTAAGAATTTATTTTATTAAGCTTATATTATTTGCTTCTGTAGATTTGAGTTACAATCCAAATCTTAAAAAGCTTTTTTTGTTTGTGTGTTTTTTTTTCAAAATGAGTTTTTCCCTCCAACTTGGTATCACTCACATACACCAAAATTGACTTGGTTTTATTCCTCTCTATATTCTGAAGGTTTTTATAGAGGGGTTTCTGTATATACCATTCAATTACAATACATTTGTTTAAAGGCTGTTTTCTCAAAATGAGTTTCTATCTCTACTTTAATATCACTTAGATACATCAAATTTTACAGTTTTATCAATATAGTGATAAAAAGAAAAACCCAAAATCCCTTCTGTAAAAATCTTTAACTAGAACTGAACAAGAAGTTTGAACCTGACTTCATCCAATGTTCAGATTTATAATCTGGAAATTTATGCAAAGTAGTGCATATTTAAACATAACATTCCAAAAAACTCTTTGTTACATTGTAATTATACATTTAAGTACTGAATACTTACTATATGATACAGATTTGATTAGGGTTTGGTTTAGGGTTACTTGCCTGTAATTATGCTTAATGAATTGTTTTTATAATAGTAAGTACATGTAACGTGTAACAAGGACACCTTAAAACAAAGTGTTACCCAAAATAATTGCCTTAATAATTGATGATTATTTAACTGGACAAGTATGGTGATATCTATTAGTTTAAAGTTTTACCCTATTCACCCAGAACAAGCTGTGAGGGAAAATTGTCAATTTCTACACTTTACTATCATTATACTGAAATATTTGACTACAGAATTATGCGACTGACCAATCAGAATCAAGTATTCCAGAGGACTACTGGTGCATCTCAATAAATTAGAATGTTGTGGAAAAGTTCATTTATTTCAATAATTCAACTAAAATTGTGAAACTTGTGTATTAAATAAATTCAACGCACACAGACTGAAGTAGTTTATGTCTTTTGTTCTTTTAATTGTGATGATTTTGGCTCACATTTAACAAAAACCCACCAATTCACTATCTCAGCAAATTAGAATATGGTGACATGCCAATCAGCTAATCAACTCAAAACACCTGCAAAGGTTTCCTGAGCCTTCAAAATGGTCTCTCAGTTTTGTTCACTAGGCTACACAATCATGGGAAGACTGCTGATCTGACAGTTGTCCAGAAGACAATCATTGACACCCTTCACAAGGAGGGTAAGACACAAAACATTCATTGCCAAAGAAGCTGGCTGTTCACAGAGTGCTGTATCCAAGCAATGTTAACAGAAAGTTGAGTGGAAGGAAAAGTGTGGAAGAAAAAGATGCACAACCAACTGAGAGAACCACAGCCTTATGAGGATTGTCAAGCAAAATCGATTCAAGAATTTGAGTGGAACTTCACAAGGAATGGACTGAGGCTGGGGTCAAGGGATCAAGAGCCACCACACACAGACGTGTCAAGGAATTTGCTGAACCACAGACAACGTCAGAGGCGTCTTACATTGGCTAAGGAGAAGAAGAACTTGACTGTTGCCCAGTGGTTCAAAGTCCTCTTTTCAGATGAGACGCAAGTTTTGTATTTCATTTGGAAACCAAGGTCCTAGAGTCTGGAGGAAGGGTGGAGAAGCTCATAGCCCAAGTTGCTTGAAGTCCAGTGTTAAGTTTCCACAGTCTGTGATGATTTGGGGTGTTATGTCATCTGCTGGTGTTGGTCCATTGTGTTTTGTTGAAAACCAAAGTCACTGCACCCGTTTACCAAGAAATTTTGGAGCACTTCATGCTTCCTTCTGCTGACCAGCTTTTTGAAGATTCTGATTTCATTTTCCACAGGATTTGGCACCTGCCCACACTGCCAAAACACCAAAAGTTGGTTAAATGACCATGGTGTTGGTGTGCTTGACTGGCCAGCAAACTCACCAGACCTGAACCCCAGAGAGAATCTATGGAGTATTGCCAAGAGGAAAATGAGAAACAAGAGACCAAACAGTGCAGATGAGCTGAAGGTCACTGTCAAAGAAACCTGGGCTTCCATACCCCCTCAGCAGTGCCACAAACTGATCACCTCCATGCCACGCTGAATTGAGGCAGTGATTAAAGCAAAAGGAGCCCCTACCAAGTATATGAGTACATGTACAGTAAATGAACATACTTTCCAGAAGGCCAACATTTCACTAATTTTTTTTTTGGTCTTATGAAGTATTCTAATTTGTTGAGATAGTGAATTGGTGGGTTTTTGTTAAATGTAAGCCAAAATCATCACAATTAAAACAACCAAAGACTTAAACTACTTCAATCTGTGTGCGTTGAATTTATTTAATACACAAGTTTCACAATTTGAGTTGAATTAATGAAATAAATGAACTTTTCCACGACATTCTAATTTATTGAGATGCACCTGTATGTAATAATTTTGTATAATTCCAATCCATTATAAAGATGACGGTGTGTAAAAGGATAAATACTGATTTGTTGTGTGTGTATTTGTTTGTTTTCAGGAAGAGATGTCGGCAAACACAGAGCTCATTCAGACTCACAGAGAGAGAATCTCTAAAGCGCCAAACCTCATCAACATTGAACTCTTCTGGAAGAGCTACCAGGGGTAAAATCACACACGCACACAAACAAAACCGTGATTCAGCGATGTTTTATTATCAGTTTGATGCAGTTAGGTGCGATGCAACATGCATGATAGATAACACAATGAAAGAAATGCTTTGATAATCAAACTTTTATGTTTTTCTTTTTGTCTTACAGTCGTAGAGATCTGAACATCGAGAGGAATAACACGTTCAAGTAAGAATGATAAAAAATAAAGCCATTCTCTCTTATATAGATTCTCTTTTGTTGTCTCCACACGTGTCTGTTGTTTTTCAGATGTCCTGTGATGTTGGTGGTCGGTGATCAGGCTCCGTATGAGGAAGCAGCTGTGAGTCTTTATATCAGTCAGTCAGTCAAAAAATCAAACAAACAACAGCAACAACAAAATCATTTATCCACAGAAACCCACAGGGTTATTCTGACTGCACGTCTGTTTCTGTCCACCTAGGTGGGAGTGCAACAGCAAACTAGATCCAACTACGACCTCATTCCTCAAGGTTTGCCCTTCACCTGTCTTTTATGTTCCTGGAATTGTACTTTTATTGATTATGCAAGCATACAATGAAAAGAAGACGCAAAATAAGCAAAAATCAACTGTATTTGTACTGTAAACGCCCTGTGTGTTTTTATTCAGATGGCTGATGCTGGGGGATGCCACAGCTGACTCAGGTAAGTCACATCAAAATTAATATTTATAAATAAAAATGTATTTATTCAGAGGAAACCTGTGCAGTTGTGTGTAAATGAAATGTGTGTCTCTCCAGCCCAGCAAACTGACAGAAGCGTTTAAGTACTTCATTCAAGGCATGGGATACAGTAAGTGACTTGAGAGCATTTTATTATTGAGAAACGTCACAAAAATATGAAATACAAAATCTAACTAATTACATCATCATTTAAAAGTATTAGTTTAGTAAGATTTGTAAAAACATTTTACAAAATATTTCTATTTTAAATAAATGTTTTTTTTTTTTATTAATTTCTATTCATCAAATAATCCTGGCATTAATAAAGCAGCAAAATCAGAAATGTTTACAGAGCAGCAAAACAGCATATAAAAGTTTTTTTTATTTTTTTTTTATTTTACCCTTTGGGGAGCTATAATGGTGTCATGTCAAGGGGGAATGCCAAATATGACCAGAAGCCTATACATCCTAAATTAAAACTCAAAACTTCATGAAACTAAGTGGGCACATGCGACAGATGATTCTGAATAAGCTTGCAAAGTTTCATGGAGATCGGACCATAGGTGGCGCTATATATCAGAATAATTTCTGAAGGATCATGTGACAGCGGGGGCATTATTGCTAACATAGCAGAGTCATCGAAAAATACATTGGCACCCTCTGTATTAAAGAGAAAATAATCACTTCATCTGATGCTTAAGTGAATAAAATAGCCTTGCCTGTTCTCACTCACCGGACTTGTGTGTGTAGGTGCATATGGGATTCAAGGTTGCCCGGGAGGTTTGCAAACACAACCTGCCCCAATTGCTACTCAAAAACTACTGTACCCAATCGTGTTTTCGAAAGGGGTTCCCCGGTAAAAAATTGTCATTCCGGGGTAAATACACGTTTTTCAGCAGGGTTCATCAGGTTCGGGTTGATTCAACATTGCGGCAACAGTTATAAAGTAGCCCAGTTTCACGGCAAACCACAGACAACTGAGTTGATGTAAAAGAGGAAAGAAGGCATTTGGACCAAAGCACTGTGTGGCAAGGGAGGGGGAGACTCAAAATGGTTTCTAAACTTAAAACACATTTTTGCCCCATTTGCATTGTTTTACTATTTACAAAGTTAAAGTATAAAACATTGCTATTAACAATGCACAGCGTGGGGGGTCCCCCGGGATTTCCACCTATGTGTGACTGAAGACTGGAGTAATGATGCTGAAAAATCAGCTCTGATCACAGGAACACATTTCATTTTACAATATTCACATAGAAAAGATTGGTGGGAACAAAAATTGTAATGAATAATCTATTTTTAAAATTTGTTATATTTTATTTTGATATTTTCTTGTTTTTTCCAAACGATTTCTTCTGTTTGTTCCTCAATGTTTGCGGCTGCTTTCTCTTCTTCTGCTGATCAATTCAGTGGCGTCGTCCTGCATGACGCGTCTCTCGCGCTCGCGCACCACCTCGCTTTCATCCTCGTCGTGGGGGGGGGCCATGGAGGCTCCGCGCTCCCGATCCCCGCAACGCTGTCCCAGGGCTCGCAGAGGCGGACAGCTCCCGCCGAGCCCATCCCATACCATGGAGGTGTCGTGCTGAGGAGCGCCTTGAGCGGGGGAGAGAGGTGTGGACGGATGAAGCGCTGGAGTCCTCTGGGAAAGTGATGTTTGGTTGTGCGTGAAGACGGGCCGATCATGACGACTCTCTCACCTCCCGTCACCCTTCACCGACCCTCAGGCAGATGTAGAGCCCTTTAACTCGGTGGCACTGGGCGGGGCCTTTAGTGAGACCCACATGTTAGTGTTTAACCAATAGTAATACTTCTAATATGAATATGATTATTAATATTAATAACGATGAGCACTCTTCACTGAAAAAAAATAAATAAACAATGTTCTCTTAATTACATGTTGAATTTCTAAACAAAAGAATAGAGAAAAGAGTTATACTAACTCATAATGTGTGTCTGTCAACTTTTGTGTGATTATTATTTTTTTGGTGTGCTTTTTTCTCTTTCGTTTTTGTATTTTGTATTATTTTCTTCTGTTATACAATCCTGCTGCTGTGAGAGGGTGCGACACAGTATTTTCGGAGACTGGTGGCGAATGTTTTAGGCCGAAGTACCTCGTCTCTGTCGGATGACATGCCACCTCATGTCTCTCCATTTGCCCTGAGAAAAAGCATATACATAAAAAAGCGAGCAGGAAAAAAATACTGTAATTGTATTATTTACTTGGATTTGTTTGGTTTCGGGTTAGGGCCATTGGGGGTCTTGTGCCTTGTTTTGAAATGCATGTCCGGAATTTCATATGACCTCGTCATTCTGTTGTTTTTTTTTTTTAAAGGATTTTACATTCGTTTAATGACGGTGAGGAGTGTGAGTGTGCGAGAGAAACACGCAAAATACAGAGGCTCGTTGTTTTTAAAGTCATGTAACTTGATATTCAGATTTTAGGGTACTTCTGTAATCGGATGTATTTTCACAGAAACCGATGAAGCCTAATGTGGACGTGGTTTCAGGTTTCTATCTGGTGGGGAATCGATTAAAGGTGTCTAGCTTATATGATGGTGGTTGGGGAATAAAAGAAAATGATGACTGCAGCCGTAAAGTTGTTTCAAAGGTCGAGCGATTTTGATGAAAGATTATGAAGATTAGCCTACAAAAAGTTAATAAAGTCGAATTCAAGTTGACATTCAGTTGAAAGAGAGCACGAATTAGTAAAAGAATCGGGACAAGTGCTTCAACAATTTGAGTGTGTTTACGTGTTACAAGAAAAAGGGAAACGAAATGCTGTTTAGAGTATTAAAACAACTAGCTTATTGTAAAAACAAAAAAAAAACCCTCTCTAGGATTTCTTACTGCAAATAACTAAATCCAATGATAACTCAAGAAATATAATCGGTGTTTACATGAGATTTTTGGACCATCCTTTGACTCACAGTTGCTGATGAGTAAATTTTCGAGAATATGTTTGAAAGGTTTATGGATGGAAAACACTAGAAATCTTTCCCAGCTTTGTGAGGCATGAAGTGAGTCGAACAGAACAGCAATAACGGCCATGTTAAAGAACCCTGTGCCTCATGAAAAACCCATCTATTTGAAAACGATTTGATTCGTGCTGATGTTTTAGAATTCATAAAATTCGCCCGAATTGTAAATACTTGACAAACTGTCCAGGAGAGTGTCCTTGGGCATTTTACCTTGCACAGGTGTTTGGCTTTTAGAGGCGTTCTTTCCAAATAAAAGGCCACCATTTAAGGATTTATTAAGCGTTGATGCAAAATCCACATGTAAACACAGTATTCACAAGTCCTACTCTAACCGCAATGCACTTCTAACTACGAGTTTGAGAAATAAAATACCTGCAGGATGGATAAATATGATTATAATTTTTCTATTCACGGGAAATACTGACCTGAACATAATGCCTCTGCCTTGTGTCTTTTTCCCCGCAATATGGCGTTTCGTATAAAGTGCATACGATATGATTGTTTAAACATACAATTTAAAGAATCGAATTAATCTACAAGTGCCACAGCTAACCTAACAGTAGAGTGCGTACAATTCATACAAATTAGCCACTAAGTCACCCAGAACGTAAATGTCTAGGCCTAGCACATTGCCATGAGTGTGTTAAGTGAGTTTTTGGATGTGTAGCCTACGTTAAATCTTGCGGGACATATTTTTTTTAAAGTACAGTGGAGTAGAATATCATTGTACAGCAGATATGACTATGATCACCAGCTAGTAGGCTAGTCCTACTGAGGTATATAACAAAGGCCAATAGTTTTGCCACCTGATACCATCAAAGCGGTCATGGTATGGCTACAGTACATTCTTTTTTTTAACCCTGGTTGATCTGCTAGAAGTGTTTGGTTGGAAACGTTGAGGGGGGCTTCATGGTGATGCTGACGTTTGTCTTTCAATGGCATTTCCTCATTTTAAGGTAACTTGAGAGCACTAGTACCGGTTAGAAGTGTACTTATAGCCATGGCGAGATCTAATGCTGAACCATAGAGACTTGTACACAGAGTAAAACAGTACGTGTGGGCATGCCTGAGCATGCGTGCAGTGCTTTAACCTTAAAGCACAATAAGGGAATTTTTGTGAGTTCGCTCAGAAGAAAGGTGGCCTTCTACGGAAGAAAGATTAGGGCGCCAAATAATAAAAAAAACTAAAACCGCCTCAGATTAAAGCCATTAATTTGCAGCGATTAAACTCAAGTCAATTTCGAGAAAAAAAATCGAAATACAATCGTGCTAATAAACTCATTAAAGCCTCGAGAATAAAGTCATTAGTGTTTCGAGATTAAACTCGTTAAAATTTCCGCAGGTACGAAGTCGAATCCAATCTTGAGAATAAACGCAGTTAGCTATCGCGAATAATGTCATTGTGTTTGAGATTAAACTCGTTAAATCTCGAGAAAAAAGTCAAAAATACACACCTTGAGAATAAACTCATTAAATATCGAGAATAAAGTCAAGTGGTTTCGGAGAAAAACTCTCGCTTAATTTCGAGAAAAAAGTCAAATACAAACTTAGAATAAACTCATTACATGACACGCCATTGATGGCAATGCCGCATGGTTTTAATTTATCATAGCTATCTAAGTGCCAGAGTGCATTTGGGTGAAGCTAAGCGATAACCTTGCAATTTGTCCCTCTGTTGTCATTTTCATGTTGACAAAAGCGAGTAGCCTAGATCTCAAGAAATTGGACTGATTTTTTCTTCTAAAAGACCTAGCCGCCAGTAAATTCACTCTTTAACGTTGTGTGCTAATTATTATTTGTGTCCATAATTATCTAAAGTTGATAGTATTTCTTTTGTTACTGAAAGATGGATGCAAATGAACACTGTGATCGAATGCGTTATGCTCCGACATTCATGTGCAGGGGGGGGGACTTCTTTTTCGCTAAAACACAAATGACTTTTTATTCCTCGAAATTAAATGAGTTTATTCTCACGATTATTTCGAGACTATTTTTTCTCTTAATTCTAACGAAGTTTTTTCTCGAAAACACAACGACTTTATTCTCTAAATTTAATGAGTTTATTCTCAAGATTGTATTTCTGACTTTTTTTCTCTCAAATTTAACGAAGTTTTTTCTCGAAACACAAGTGGACTTTATTCTCGAATTTAATGAGTTTATTCCCTCAAGATTGTATTTCGCCTTTTTTTTCGAAATTTAATAACGAAGTTTAATCTCTCGCAATATAATGACTTTAATCTCGCGATGGTTTTATTTTTTGTGAGTAGTGCCGGGCCCTAACTTCTCTCCAGACGATGCCGCGCACTTGTGGCCAAGGCACTTTGGCTGATTAACCAGCCCCTTCACTGCCAACAGGGTGTAGCCATGTTACTAACCCATTAGCTCCAAGAGCTCTTCCAATAGGAAAACCAGTGAGAATTATCAGGTTATCGTAGCTGCAACGTTTAACAACTTTAAAGCCCCAATAGAAATGTTGTGATATAGAGTCGGCATTCGAAAGAATACTGAAATCACTGAGTTGTTGCTATATTTTTCTCATGATTGCTAACACTTGCCAATAACAACATAGACCAAAAACCTCACAACTGCTAATGCATTGTAACAATCACGCCTCGTGCTAAACACTGCCCTGAAAATGACAATAAATCGGAATAGTCAACATTAATTGGAAGGTTCATTCCAGTGTTTGTTTCATATTTTTTTCTATCCCTTTTAAACAGCTGTTTCTCTTGTTTCGCGGACAGAATGTGGGTTTTTAAAGTGGTTGCTTAAGTGTGAAACCCTGGTATTTTTCTTCTTTCTTTCTAACGGAAATTTGAATGAAATTTTGATAACTGCGTTCAGCGTAACGACCGCAATCAACCCCGATTCACAAGAGCCTTTACCAAAAATAGAAATAGATCTGGATTTTTTGCCAAATACATAGAGAAATAACCTTAATAAAGGTGAGAATAATAGCACAATAAAATACAAATAATGGGGAAAGAATGTGATTACGTCGTAGTGTGTGTAGGGACGGTGTGAATGTAAATGTGTGTCCATTTTTTATTTTTAACTGTCCTCAATGAAACCCTTTTATTTTCTGTGAGAGTAGATTAATGTCTCAATGTCCTCAAGGGGTTAGACATCAGCGTGCTAGTTCTTGTGTAAACTTTTCTAGCTGTAGCACTTAAAAGAAACTAATGTAATTAACAAAAGAAATATAAAATAAAAATCACCACAAATCGATGTTATGAATGATATCAGAATGCAATCAAAATTAATTGTGTGGCTAACTTTCATCTTGTGGTAATACGACTGAACAACTGGAAAAAATTCATTAAAGGATCAAAATGACACACTGTTCTTTGATATCGTATTTTCATAATTTACTTTTCAAAATCTTTCACAATGAATGTGTGATTATGGTTAGTAATGCAAATACTTGTTTGCTTTATTTACATGTTATTTAGATAAATATCTTTGCTTAATAGCTTACAGGACTGATCCATATCTTAGTAATATAACCAAGTTTATTGTAATAATTTAGAGCAATAAAAAGCTGTTTCTAACTTTTTATTAAAATATTTGCATATATTCAGCAGTTGATGCATTACTTTAGTTTGTGTTAGTCAGTATCAAAAAAAATTGTTCAAGTAGTGTTCATTTTTTTGAACGTTGCACAAACCTTTTAAATGCTCTTTTTCTAAAAAAAAAACCTAGCTCCATTTTTTAGATGTAGTTTAGGGGCTACTTACAAAACAACAAAAAGTTACTTGGCAGATTGTGAGACACTCCTGTAATAGTTTTATTTTCGCTAGAAATATAGAAAACCGGGACCATGGGTTACTCATGTGTCAGTGTTGATACACAGGCTGCTGTCTGTTGCCTAACGAGCGGAAATCAATTCCTCTACATAAGAACAGAAGTTGGAAGCGCTGAAACCCATCCTGTTCCTCAGCGAAACAATTACTCCAGCGGTTCAGAAAGGGGTTTTCCACAGAGATCACAGGTCTGACTATTCCACACAAACACTCTTATAAACCTCATCCAATCGACACTGACTAACGTGACAACGCACGACAGAGAGCAGGTATGTGCAACATTCACGATCTTCACTAATAGTTTAATGTGACTGAAAGAGTCTAAACAGGCAACTCATTTTACATTATTTACTCTTTGTTATCAGATTATACAATTTTTATAATTTATTAATTGATTAGCAAGATTTTTTTTTTATTTTCTAGAACTGTTGAATCAGAAGAAAGCAGACATCAAAACACACGACGGTAATTAATATTTGAAAAACACGATAATTATAAATCTTAAACTCCTCTGGTTTGTAGCGCAAGTAGTTTTACTGTTTACCGTGCCTTTGTTCTAGCTATCCTGTTTCCTAATATCGGCTCATAAAATCCGTAAGTCACAACCACAGAAAATAATTTACTGTACCTCCGACTTTGCACAATGAAGTGGATATGGCTTTACCAAGTTTGATCACTATGAGTCCAGCTAGCTACTGCAGTATGATTCTGTAGTAGGAATTATATAATTCAACAAATCAAACATTTATCTGTTCAGTGAGGTTCAACAAAAACATTTATTTCCAGAGGGAAGATAACATTTGAGCCTTCTTTTGCTGCAACTGCTCTTCTGCGCATGACTGGATGTCACTGCAACCTCCACCACAATAGCATCATCTCCAGTCTTCTCTACAGGCCTCCCAGCAATCTACAGACTCTCCAGCTTCTACACGATCTTCAGAGTTTTCCATCTTCTTCTCCATCTTCTACAGAGTCGCTCGCAGCATCTCCAACTTCTACGCGCTGCTCCAGGTCTCTACAGCTGCTCTCTTCTCTACAGCACCTCCAGCATCTACAGCATCTCCAGCTCTACAGCATTCACAGCATCTTACAGCGCCTACAGCATCTCCAGCTTCTACAAGCATCTACAGCATCTACAGGCTCTCCAGCACTCCACTTCTACCCCCCTCCACGTCTACGCATCTACAGCTTCTACAGCCCTCATTTTCTACAGCACCTCCCGCGTCTACACAATCTCACAGGCGTCTACAGCAGCTACAGCCATCTCCAGCTTCTACAGCATCTCCAGCTCTACAGCATCTACAGCATCTACAGCATCTCTCCAGCTTCTCAGCATCTACAGACCTCCAGCTTCTCTACAGCATCTCCAGCTCTCTACAGCATCTCCAGCTTCTATACAGCACCTCCAGCATCTACAGCATCTACACGCTTCTACAGCATCTACAGCATCTACAGCTTCTCCAGCTTACAGCACCTCCAGCTTGCCTACAGCATCTCCAGCTTCTACAGCATCTCCAGCTTCTACAGCATTGCCTCCAGCTTCTACAGCACCTCCAGCGCCTCACAGCATCTCCAGCTTCTACAGCTTCTACAGCTGCCTCCAGCATCTCTAGCAGCCAGTACCTCCAGCTTCTACAGCATCTCCCAGCTTCCTACAGCATCTCCAGCTTCTACAGCACCTCCAGCGGCTCCAGCATCTACAGCACCTACCAATTCTTCCATAAACTGAACCACTGCAGTGGTGGGAGCAACAGCTACAACAACAGCCAACGTATGATCGCAGGTCTAATCAACTACAAGTGGAGCAACAGCTACTGTCTCGCTTTTTGATCTATCAGCTTCTCTGTGCAGGTATCATATTACAGATCAGTTCTTACCACTTAGGCTAATGTAGAAAATGGTAAATTTAATTTGAAAGAAAGCATTAATTCACTTTATTGAATATTACAAATTAAGTTCTTAATTCCTGAACATATAATAATAATGTTAATTTCATCTTAATTGGGCTTCTAAACAAAAAGCATGTAATGCTGTTTCTGTGCAGGTGTTCTTACCTGATGCTATCACTCATTCAGTGGAGAGAGTTGAAGATCACTAAGAGACTCAATCCAGCTGATGACTTTATTTTATTAATTACTTTCCAGACGCCCAGAAACTATTACTTTTTGGAATTTACATCATGTTAATAAATGTTCTTCAGCAGCTTATAGACTTGTGAATATATATATATATCTAGATATATATATATATATATATATATATGTGTGTATATGTGTGTGTGTGTGTGTGTATGTATATTGTTGTGCATCGCTGTCACACACAGCTGATATACCATCATATAATATATAATATATCATATCAGATGTGAAGGGTTATATTTCAGATAAAACGGTAAAGTGCAGGCTTCATATGGGTTTTTTTGAAAAATAATACCTATTTTGCATTTTTATAACATAGTTATCCTTAAATGAAAAACAATCTGCAAAGTTGTTAAGACCAAAAAAGTGCATAATAAATAAAGATATGATATTTTCCTCAAAAGATAGAGTCGACTGGAATCACCTTAACGAAGTCATTATATTTTCAATCTTTTGCCTGTTACCGGTATACACGCCACTGGGCAACACGCGCATAATCCCCCGTCTGCCAAATACGAATAACTCGCCTGACCTTGCCCACAAACACTTCCGCCAGAAGGCGTGCGCTTACATCATGTTTAAGAAGACGCCGTGTGTTCAAGGATACCACAGAAATACAATTTGAAACTTTTTGTTGTGTGCATGTCATTTTTACCAAGGACTGCTTCTCTATATCTTGGCTTTCTATCTTCTCAAGTATTTCTTCTGTCTTCTTAATTTGGACTAACAAGCTCTCTCCCTAAGCACAACCGCCAGGCACGATTGATAATGCTAGGCACATTTTTATTTGAGTACTCAAAAATATCAAGCTTTATTGGACTAATATGTGATCTTCGTCCTAGAGCAGCTTCCACAGGTTTCCAGCAGGTAAAGCCTGATATTACTGTCTTACTGAAGCAGTTCTGATAATCTTGGCTGTGAACCCACTCATTTCCTAAGAATGTGTCGTCGATTAACGAAGACTGGACGCGCTGTTCCCCAATTTCATTTCATTTAATAATAAAGAATGCAGTGTTGCATTGCATTCTTAGTGAATCATTGCAGAAACTGCTGCTTCATTGTGCTGCACTGGCAGTTACAGAGTTAACACGCCGAGACGAGCAAGTGCTATCAGGCTGATGCACCTGTGATACAACCACCCTGAGAGTCTGGATTAAAAGCAAGACCAAGCCGCCTTGTCTGCTGTCATTCTTCTCAAACATTACAGTAGACATATTTTTGCTTCACAAACTGCATATTGTTTAATCAGTTAGTCATGTTAGCACACTCGCTAACGAGATTCACCAAGTGTTCACAGTTTACAGCAGCTAAACTCTTAGCTGTGGGCACCCATGCACACACGCTTGCATAAGTGTTTTTTGTATTTCTTATGTCATTATTATAAGAACGGATTGGAGCACTATATGGCTACTGTTTTATGTAAAGGTGATTTGTCAATGGTGGAAGGCTGGCTAACTGGCTCAAGGACTCCTCCTTCAGTGTGCCAATCACAGCAGGCTTCTGGCCAGCTGACCAATCAGAGCAGAGTAGGCCTATGGAAGGGAGGGGTTTGCTCCAAATTCACTTAGAATGAATCGATTCAAAATCAGTGGCAAATGACTCTAATATTAATGACATTAATGACAGCTATTTAAAAAGTGTTTTGATAGTTTCGTTTCTGAATAATTGAGCATCCAATGACAGACAAAGCAGAATCCCATCTGAAAGTTAGATATGCATAATTGGTCCTTATATACAGGTGTGTTGCAGTATATGTAAGTGAATAATTGATAATCGGCCATTGAATTATTAGGTGCCACGCACTCGAGGTGGTGATGCAGCACGCCACAAAGCCGCCTGTAAGGGAGAGAGCAGGGAGAAGGAGTAGGCTATTACCTGCTACACAAACGTACCTGTGGCGCAAAAACATGGAAGTAATCTTTTTTTTTTTTTGTCCTGTTTTTTACGGTATTTTTTGGTTTGGGGTGTCGTTTTTGGGTTTTTTGGGTTTTTTTGCTTTTTGTAGGCTTTGACAAAACCAAAATCATTTGGCAAAGTGATATGGACTGTCCGTGTAGACCTACCCCCGTTTCACAATTCTTTTCCCCCGAAAATGTTTTTTTGTTGAAAAAAATTTTGCACCCCTTTCCTTCTTTCTTTTTCCCTTATTTTCCCTTGGTCATTTAAATAGCCTTTTCTGCATATCGCCACCTAAATTTGAGGGTTTTCAACCCCTTTTTATTTTTTTTTTTTTTTTATTTTTTAAAATCACCGAGAAAAAATTAAATTTTTTTTTGTTTGATGAAAATTTTATATACCTAAAAGGAAATATAAATATGTATTATAATAAAATAATAGAAAATGCGACCCAGATGGGGGAAAATGAAAAAATAAAAATTAAAAATATATTGAATAAAATAAACTACCTGCAATAGTGTTTTTAAAATTTAATATATACTAATAACTTTTTTTATAACAAAAAATAAAAAATATTAAAAAAATTATTACCTTAAAAATTTTTAAAAAATTTAAACTTTATAAAATTTCCTCTCTCTCCCCCTCCTCTCTCTCTCTCTCTCTCCATATATATATAATAAAATATATACCAGAAAATTTTTTTGAAAACTATTTTGGGTAATCATATATCTTTTTTTAAAACCCGCATCGCGGGTTTTGCGTGAAGAAAAAACCCTTTAAACCCTGAAACATAACCCCCCCGGGGGCAGGAAAAGGGTTCAAAAATTTCAGTTCTATGGCTACTTCCTACCCTGAGAGTTACCTCTTTTTTTGGAAACCCGAAAGCTAATTTTTATCTGCTTATTTACCCTTAAACATCCGGGGTTTGACACAAAACCCTCTTTCTGGAAAAACCCTCCTGGTTCGACGGGCCCCAATTTTTCCCCAAGGTATTGCCCCATAATGTTCTCACTCCGTGCTTACCCCCCTTTCGCCCCCCAAAATTTAAATAAAACCTACCCGGCCCCAGGTAGATTTGCGTTTCCCAAAATCCATTCCGCCAATAAATTGTACATTTCTTCCCTGGTATTTCCCTAACCGGGTTTTTTTGCCGGGGTTTGGTTCCCCGGAAAAGGGATTTCCCGAGAACAAAATCTTTTCCCTAGTTCCTGCAGTGTAAACGCGTGGGGAAATCCGGGTACTTCCACCAATATTCTAAAAACATAAAAAGGTTTGCCCCGGGTCCCCAAAAGGGGCTATAAGGGAAATTCCAGAAAAGGAATGAAAATTAGGGGGGATTCCAATTTAGGGTTTTTTTTTAAGCTAATTTAAACTTTCAAGTTTTAAACCACCCCAAGAAAAATAACTCAATTAAGTAGGGGCAGCCTCGGGGATGGTTTTTTTTGAACAAAAAGCTGCCTCTCAAACAGCGCCCTGATACTAAAATTGAATTCTTTTTTGGGGCTTTTGCTTTAAAAAAAGTTTTAAATAACCCAGCTTCCCCAATGAACTTATAAATCACATCCCTTAAACTGTTTTTTTCCACCCTTTTTTTTAAAGAAATTTGCCCAAAAGAACATTGCTGTGTGTGCTGATATATTAAAAATTGTGCTTGAGAAAGTAACTTTAAAAAAAAGTTTTTTCCCTGATCCTGACGGGCTAAAAAAAGCAAATGGGGGAATATAAAGCCCATTTCTTTCCCCCTACTTTGAGGCCCTGATTATAACACAGCAGAAAGTCAACGGGAAAAATTGGATAAATACACAAATCAAAAGGAAGAAACTTTAAAAAAAGGGTTTTTTTTAAAAAAGGAAAATACCAAAATGATTGAAAGGCTCCCACACTTTGTATTTTTTTTTATAATGTCGGGTACCATGTTTTCTCGGTGTTGTTGAAAATAAAGTAGATTATGTTTAAACAAACTCTTCTTGAAATCATTTCACATCACTTCACCTCTGTTTGGCTGAAGGCATAAAAATCCCAATTTTGGACAAAAAAAGTCGGGGGGAATTAAAGGGGGAAACCAAAAAAACATTCTTAAAAATATCATTTTTTGGGTGTTCTGCAAAAAAAATTTAAAATTCATACAGACTTGGAAGGACATTTTTTCCCCTGCTTTTGAAATAAATTTTTAAAAGGCTTTTTTGCAACATTTTTAGTTTTAAAGCTTTAATGCTGTAGTTGCACTTAAAAATGCTTTTTAAAAAATTTATGTGATTGTGAGTCATGAAAGGGCCCCCTTATTTTTTTTTGAACATGGAAAAGAAAATGAAAAACAAATTTAAAAAAAGAAAAAGCAAATGCTAAGGTGGAGTTTTTTTCCCGTGAGACCGCTGTGGAAATAAATACTTTTTTATACAGAACATATTCAAATGGGGCACCTTTCAACAAAATTTCAGAAAAAAGAAATGACTGACAGATAAAAAAATGGCCCCATTTTGAACAAGAAAAAAAAATTTAAAAGGCTTTTGAATTGATAATTACAAATGCATTGGGTGTGCTGGGTGTGGGGTGGGGAAAAGATATAATAATCACAAATTTGGCTGGAGGAAAAACATCAACTCAGGGCAGAAAAAACCCAAACCCCTAAAAAATAAGAACAACTCCTCTTTATTCTTTTAAAATTTGATGTTAAAATGTTAAAATTATTTGGGAAAGAATGTGGGAAATTTTCTTTCTTTTTTTTTTTATATCATGTTTAAATTTTTAATTTTCCTCAGAAATGGAGCAAAATCTATATTTCATTCTTCTTCTTTGTTGGTTTTAGGGGGTTTTTTTGGTTTTTTTTTCTGGGGCCCCGTTTCATTAGGTTTTTATCCCCGTTATGAAAAGGGATTTTTAAAACAAACGTTTTCTCTTTCACAGCTCTCTCTCCCCTATCGGGAAAGGGGTTTAAGCGTCAGTACACTTTTAAAATGAAGGGGAAACCTGGACGAAGCTCAAGAGATTTCGGGAGAAGAAATACACAGAAACTGGCCCCCCTGCCCCCATGAACGACATGAAGCCCGGGTGAAGAGAAAAAGGGGAATGGTGGAGGTTTTTTGTATTCTTTTGGGGTGCAGAGACCGGGGCATGGGTGAAAGGCATTGGTCTTCGGTGAACCTTCCCCTATCTGAAATGGGGGCATACACAACCAAAAAGGGAAAAGATTGTTCTGTGATGAAAAAGGGGGAATGGCATGATTTGCCATGTAATGCATCCCCAAAATTTATTTGGGAACAACTTATTTATTTTTAAAAGATGCCCCATATACCAAGTTTTATGAATACAAACACTATTTAATTTTTGGAAAACGAAGAGACTGTGGTTTTCACCTTTCAAAGTTGAAACAGTTTTTTTTTCAAAAAATATTTTCCAGAAGCAAACCCCTGAACACTGAACCACTGAAACTTTTTTTTGGGACACTAGTGGGATTTTGTTTACAAAGGGGGCTTTAAATTAAAGACCCCTTTAAAGAAACTTTTATATATTAAAAGGGTCTTATATTTTTTTCCCTAATAAAAATACAGCGTGGTGAGCTTGATATTTTCGCCTTCAGTTAAACTCAACACAAACCTAAAAAAAGGGAGCTGCATTTTTTTATTTTTAATTTTTTTTTACTTGGTCCATGTTGGAATTATAGTCCATTTCCCGCCCTCAATTTTTGGAAAATTTAATGTGCGATTCAATAGGGGAAGCTATTTTATGATAAAAAAGACGTGCAGGGGTTTTACTGTTTCTATGCTTTTTAAATTTTCTCTCTTTGAAAATGAAATTTTGTTCTCATGTTTTGGGGTTTTAATTTAAATTTTTGACCCTTTTAACCCGATATCTTTTTATTTTTTGCGACCCGAAAGGGGTTTTTCTTGTTAAGTGAAAAACCGCGTTTAGTTAAATATTTTTTGATGCTCCTGTTCCATCCAAAAAATTTTAAACCCCGCCCAAATAATGAACAAAAAAAAATTCCTTGTCTTTTGTCCATTTTGGGTTTTTTCCCATAAAAACAAACACGGGGGTTCGGGCTTTGTCAATCAGATGAAGGAAGTGGAGAGGCGGCCCCAGGGTTGCAAGGGAAACACACTGACGGGGCAGTGTGAAAATTAAACCAAAATGAGGGGGGAATTGGGAAGGTTTAAAAAAATGGGTAGAAGTGAAAATTAAAAAAAAATCTGGTCCTTTTTCGGGGGGGCTGGTTTTAGAGTCCAAAAGACCATGGGGTGGTCAGACAGGGGTAACCCTTTATTCAGTTCTGGGGAAATCCTGATCAACCCCGATAATTAGGAGGGGGTTTTAAAAACTTTTTACCATGATTTAACCGACTGCTCCCGGGATGGGTGGATTGGGGTCTCTTTCAACAATCAAATCCTTTTTGTTGTGTCATGAAGGTGAGTAAATCCTCACAAAACACACACAACCATAATCCCCCCCTCCAGATCTGTTAAAATTCCCCCCCACCCTGTCGACATGACAAATTCATCCCCCCTTTTTTGTTCTGCATGTTGTTTTTGATCAGTCCCCTCTCTAGTTTCTTTCTTGTGCTTTTTGGTTTTTCCCGATAAACTGATTTTTGATAGAGAGAATCTGGCGTGGTTTTGAAAACTCTGAGATTAAACAAATTTATGGGATCTGGTCCCCGGGGTTTATTCAGAAAAAATTCAAACTTTGTTTTATGAACGTGGGTTTAAAATGGGGCTACTGCGGGGGGGGTTTGGGGGGGGGTTTTCATAACTACTGCATCATGAACATGTGGCTCTGGGTGGTGGGGGAGACTGTGTGCTTGGGGAAATGGGGGCCCGGGGAAAATACTTTGAGGGCCTGATTAAGCACAGCAGTAAGAGTCAACAGGAAGAGTGGATAAATACACAAATCTAAAGGAAGTAACATGTAAAAAGGGTATTTTTTTAAAAGGAAATACACAAATGATGTGTAAGGCTCCACACTATGTATCTTTATAATGTCAGGTATGCATGTTTTACTCTGTGTTGTTGAGATAAAGTATGATTATGATTAAACAAACTCTTCTTGCATCATTTCACATCACTTCACCTCTGATTGGCTGAAGGCATAAAAATACAATATGGACAAGAAAGTCTGTGGAAGTTAATGGGACCCAAAACATTCTTCAAAATATCATATTTTGTGTTCTGCAGAAGAAATTAAATCATACAGACTTGGACGACATGATTTCCTGCTATTGAAATGAATGTTTAAAGGCATTTTTGCAACATTTTATAGTATGCAGCTTTAATGCTGTAGTTGCACTATAAAAATGCATAAATTGATGTGATTGTGAGTCATGAAAGGAGCATTATATTTTTTGAACATGGAAAAGAACATGAAAAACAAATTATAAAAGAAGAAAATGCAAATGCTAAGGTGGAGTTTTTTCCAGTGAGACCGCTGTGGAAATATAATACTTGACAGTACAGAACATATTCAAATGACACACTTTCAACAAATTACAGAAAAAAGAAATGACTGACAGATAAAAATATGGACACATGTGAACAAGAAAGAAAAATGAAAAAGGCTTTTGAATTAGAATAATATACAAATGCAGTGATGTGCTGAATGACGGATGGGAACAGATATAATAATCACAGTTTGAAGCTGGAGACAGAAACATCAGACTCAGGACAGAAACACACACAACCTCTAAAGTAAGAACAACTCACATCTTCATTCTTTAACTTAGATGTTAAGATGTTAATATTATTTGAATGAATGTGAATTGTTCTGCTTTTTTTTATTATATCATGTTTTATTTTCATATTCTTCCTCAGAAATGGAGCAAACTCTATATTTCATTCTTCTTCTCGTTGGTGAGTGTTTGTGGTTTTATTTCTGGTTTCTAGTTTCATTAGGTTTGATCCTGTTATGAAGCAGTAAAGCAGTGTATCTCTTTCACAGGCTCTCTGATCCGTTCTTGAATTGTTCAGCGGGTACAGTATCACTTTAATCAAATGAGTGAAGAACCTGGACTGAAGCTCAGAGATACTGCCAGAGAGAAATACACAGATATGGCCACCGCTGACAACATGAACGACACGAACGAGCTGAACAAAGTGTGAATGGTGGCGGTTTTCAGTATGTATGGCATTGGGGTCTGCAGAAGACGGGTCATGATGAATGGCATTGGTCTAAGGTGAACTGCGCCTATATCTGACTGGGGCATACACAACCAGAGGAAGAGATGATTGTGCTGTGATGAAAAAGGAGAAGAGGCAATAGGATTTGACATGGTAATGCCTCACAAAATTTCATTTTGCAACAACATTGAGTTTATCTTATAGGATGCACCATATACCACGTGTTATCGCAATTACTAAAACTATGTACTAATTGTGAATTACAGAAGAGACTGTGGCCCACATTTGTCACACACTTGTAAATGTTGAAACAGTTGGTATCAACACATATTTGCCAGAAAGAAACATGAACACCGAACCACACTGATCTTTGGTTGTGACACTATGTGGTATTTGTCACAATGGGATTACTCTGGAAATAAATTAAAGACCTTACTAGAATCTTATAATTATAAAAGGGTCTTAGATTATTCATAATAAACATACAGCAGTGGTGAGATTGATTATTTTCAGCCTTAAGTATCTCAACACAAAAAACTAAAAGGGGCTTTGTTATTATGATTATTATTTTTTTTTACTTGGTCCAGGTTGGAATTATTAGCCCATTTCAACATAAACCCTCATTGCTGAGAAATTTAATTGATAGAGATTCAAAATAGTGAAGCTTATTTTTTTTTTTCGATAAAAAAATGACATGTGGCATGGTTGACATCGGTTCTATGCTTTCAAAGTATATCTGTGCAACTGGAATGTTTGTATGCATGTGTGGTTCATTTAATTTTTGACACGCACATATTCCCGATGGATCAGAAGGGAAAAAATTTGAGTTGTTATGAAGACCATTGTATAAGGTTAAAATATCTTGAATATATTGTGAAGAACCAGCAGTTCATGTCATTGAATGATGGGTTTTTGAGGCTCCCTGTTCAACATCCAATCATAAAGCAGCTTCAGGCACGAATGAAAACAAACTGATTCAATTGAATCTTTGTAAATTTGTTTTTTCTATAACGCAAAACACAGGGACTCGTCTTTGGGTCAATCAGATGAAGAATTGGGAGAGACGCTCAGAGTTACTGCAAGACAGAATCACATTGATTATGGTCAGTGTGAGTAACACAGACTGAGAATTGAGACGGTTGAGGAGATGGATGAGTGATAAGAAATGAAAGCTGGATTCATTTGTCTGGTTCGGTCCTTCCAGAGTCAGAGTAATGATGACTATGGCAGAATCAGACAGAGTAAACCTCTTACCTCAGTTACGGGGAAGTCTGATCAGCCTGATAAATATGGAGGTGTTGAAACCTGTACAGTGATTGAACACCGGACCCTGATCAGGGACGATGGGAATGAAGTCTCTTGCAACAATGTCAAGATCATTTTGTGTGTCATGAAGGTGAGTGATCCTCACAAAACCCACAAACTCCATAATCAAGCTCCAGATCTCTTTAAGTTCCCCGCTACAGTGTATGACATGACCAATTTAATCCCCGTCGTGTTTGTTCTGCCATGTTGTTTTTTGATCAGTCTCTCTCTAGTTTCTGCTTGTGCCTTTGTTTTGGTTTCCAGATAAAAAAAAACTGATTGTGATCAGAGAGAATCTGGACGTGGGCTGAAGATCTGAGATACTGCAGACCGAATCATGTGGATATGGTCTCGGGTTCATTCAGAAGAGATTCGGCGTCGTGTTTGTGTATGAACGTGGTTAAACTGGGCGCTCTAATGCGGAGGTGTGGTTGGGTTTACATACACTACTGAACTCATGAACATGTGGCTCTGGGGTGAGTGGAGAGGCCTGTGTGCTATCAGCAACTGGCTCCAGGCACAGAAACGAAAACGGAAAACTGTAAAATCGAAGAAGAGAACAAGGAGGCAGTTTAGTCTGGAGGAGATCAGTCGCTGGATCAGCCGTCCTGAAAACTGACAAAACTCCACTTCATATGCATTAAATACAAGGTGCAAGGACACCGTGAATGTTGGTGTCGTTTTACTTAAATCAACTGTTTTGATACTTCATATTTTTCTGATTTACTTTTATAGGTTTGATTTGTTGATGTAGTCATTTATGAGAGAGGAATCTGCTGATTTTGTGCATTAAAAAAATATCTCCGTTTTTTTTAAATTCTTTATTTTAATGACATACATGTTGCTATTAACAGAAATAATTTTTTTTGTTTTATGCTGCCAATGCTATCACTAAAGTTAAAACCGTTAAATACAAGCGTTGGTTGTTGAATGTAACGCTGAAAAGATTCTTTTGAGTGCATCGCAGTGTACAAGCAGCAGTGCAGAGAACTCAAATGCAATGACCATCTATTTGTCTTTACTTCTAGTTTACACAGCAAAATAAACATGAACGAGTATCAGAAGTGTCGAGATACAACAGAATCACATCGCATGTAATCATCCGGAGTTTCAAGACCGTCTTCCAAACAATGTCCCGACAAAGCCCTTGAGGAGTAAAACTCTAAACTTGTTACTTAACTAGAAAAAATAAAAATAAAAAGGGTAATTTTGCTAAATATATTATATTAGTTGGATTTCATTATTTATTTTTTTTTTTTTAATTTGTTTTTTATTATGTATTTTATTTTATTTTTTTTTCAAACTAATTTATCAAAATTACAAGTAATGACATCCACTGTTTAAATGTTTGTATTTCAGCAAACTAGTGAAGAAAAAATTAATATCATTAGAAATTTATTTAAAAAATAATAATAATATAAAAACAGCTTTACATGCAATTTTTAAATGTTTCCTTACAAATCACTGGTAATATACTAATGTACCAATTGACAGGTATATCGTTTAGTTACAGCATTAGTTGAGTTAGATTTTTAACTCAGCTTGTAGCCTTATGTCTGGAGTAAAATCAATGACTAATGTTGTGTTTTTTGGGATCGTGTTGTTCTGCATGTTTGAGAATGAAGACCTAAAAGCAACTGCAATTACTCCTGAGGGGCTCAAAGTATCTCCCTCAATGAAGACATGGAGACACTCATAAAGAATATGTGGTAAGTGTATGTCAACCTGCTCTTTTTTACATTATAAATGTCCTTATGGATATAGTTACATTGATAGTTATGTTAATTTTTCTTATTGGCATCACAGTCTCGCTTTGCCCATGAGTTTGTGTAGTATGCAGCAAATTAGCTCATTTGTGATTTGATAAAAACTCACTATCTCTTAGTAGAGGTAACTAGAAGTTAGTATGAAAACTTGAGTATTGGTAACTGTTTTACAAGTTCAGTCAACTTAAAGATTTAAGAACATTGAATTCAAAACAATTGTCTTAAGCTTGTTCTCTACAGTTCATCTGAAGAAATAATACCACATTTGCAAGCTGTTACAAATGGCAATGCAGAGCAAAGTTTAAGTACAAAATAATTACAAGAGAAAGATTGATTCATTAATTTTAAAATGACATTTTTGAAGTAAATACTGAAATGGTGGTTTTCTATGTCAAATGTACTCAATGTTTTAATGATCATGTTTTTAGATTGGCTGTGTCCAGTTCCATCAGAATTCTCTTCTCCTTAAGGTAGTGTAGTTCAGACCACTGGCTATACATTTAATTCTTATTTTGTACTGACAGGCCAAAAAAGGTCGCTGTCTGGATTTTAAATGAGTAAAATACTTGATATTTAAGGATTGACTCATTACTTGAAGTGATTAATATGTTTCTGGCATGTTGTGCGTTTGACGACAATTCTTTAAGCCCTAAACTGATGCAGTGTGTAGCCTTGTATTTCAACAACCAGGTCGGAAGTCCGTATCCATGTATCCATGGAGTCGACTTTAACAATAGCCTGCCCAGAAAGGAGTTGCACACTCTAATATTCATTGGACCACCTATAGCTGTCATAACATTGTGCTTTGTTGTGGGCATTGCGTTTAAACAAAATTATGCAAGTCACAACATTTATTTTCATCAAGAGTTGTTTTTTTTTTTGGGTTTTTTTGGCCTGGATCTAAAGTCGACTCCAGCACATCCTCAAGACATTCAGTATGTAGATTAAGCTCAGGACTGGTGAGCAATTCATACAGGGAAAATTATTCCTCGTGCTCACTGAACCACTATTTCACAAAACTGAGCCTGATTGAATTGTGTTGTTGTCATGCTGGAATGTGTACATTGGTATGTACTCCGACATGGTTTGTTTAAGAAATGGAAAGCTATACACTTCATCAGTTTGGGCTAAAAGAATAATTGGCATAAACACACAACAAGACGGGAAACATAAAAATCACTGCAATAATCATCCAATTCAAGACTCTTCAATATTTGCTTATTTAAATCCAAATAGTGACTTTTTTTTTTGACCAGGGAGTGTACATTTGAATGAGTCTACATATCCAAAATTTTGGAGTTTGTAAACAATATACCCTTAAAATGTCCTGAATATGACACTGTGACTGGCATTGGAACACTTCTCACTCTTTTTGTTTATCCTGCAGGACTGTGAAAGTGCAGAGGGCTGAGTCTGGAATCCACTACAGACAACAGTGGGCATGTACATCTTTGGTTTCAGAGGGTGCTGGTGTTGGTCCTGGAGACTAATCTACGGATGTTAGTGTGGAAGTTCTGCAGTTTGTCCACTCTTGGGTGTTGATACTTGGACTGATTTATGTGCTTAACTGAGGCTACGCAATGAAGCAATGAAGAAAATCCTGGATACATAAACCAAGCTGTCACCAAAGAACTCTTAAGTAAAGACAATTGAGATGTCATTTTTGAGATGTCATATTTTTGTACTTGAGGTCGATTTAAGTTTTAAAAGTTTTAAAATGCTGAATGTTCCTTTCATACTTATGTACTCCTAACATGTAATTAAATATGCATGAAAAAGTGTGGTGGTGCAGAGACTTTCAACCCCCTGAGCCTTATAGCCTTTTTTTTCTGATCATTGTCCTTTTGTTCTAAATTATTGCATGTCACAGATTTTGAAAAATGTTAGTGAAACGTAAGCAGTACTGTTATCATCGATTTACCTCATGTGTATCGCTCTACCTCAAATTTGCACAGTTTTTTGAGGAAATTGTCTTATTTCTGCACCTGTTATAAATGTTTTTTAACAGAGTGATTTTTTTTTTTTTATAATTTTTTTGTTTTGTTAAAATTGTTGGTTGTTTTTTGCATTTATTTCTGCAGAATTGTTGATTGTGGCAAAATGTTTGGAAAATAGGGTTTAACCTTAATGTGCATGTAAATATGAAGGCAGTTTTTGTTTGTTGTTGCACACAAGTGTATGAACATGGTGTAGTATGTCTTGCTAGCTCATATATTGCCAAATGCTTTGAAGCATTAATAAATTGATATAATGTAACAAAGTGGTCTTGCTGTTATTTTTGTGTGTGTTGTAGCACAGTGTGATTGGGTGGGGTAGGATTAAATATATGAAAATACTTTGGGTTTATTGATAAAGAATTATGTAAATGTTATGCATTTTAAATACATTAGGTTATTACCTAATAATAAATAAACATGTTTCTTATGCATTTAAAACAAACTGGATTTATTGGTACTATTACATAAATATTATGACTACCTTTGTTTCATTTACATAAGGTTGGCAAATGTGCATCACATGAAGTTTTATTAGTTTCTTTAGGTTAAAAATATGTAATCAAAATGGATGGAAATTTTAAATGCAATTGAAATACATAAATCTTAAGAATTGGGCCTAAATATTTTTTTGAGTGTAGACTCCTGACTGTTTTTTTTTTTCCCTCTGATGTGACAATTAACTGAAAACTATATGTAAAAAATATGTAAACTTTAAATTTGTTGGTTTGTCTGATATTTAAGATATGTTGTTTACTCAGAAAAACATGGTAATTTCCGCTTCCTGGAATGAACATTTCTGAAGTGTTTATCGTATCACCTCCTGTGGGTGTTTGAGTTTAACAAGAGCAGGGGTCTCAAACTCAGTCCTGGAGGGCCAATGTCCTGCAGAGTTTAGCTCCAACCCTAATTAAACACACCTGGACCAGCTAATCAAGCTCTTACTAGGCATACTAGAAACTTCCAGTTTGGAAACCCCTGCCTTTGAATACTGAACCCATTTACACATACGTTAACCATTTACTCATAAAGAAACAATATGTTTCACGACTGTGTAAAGTTTATTATTTTTATTTTTTTCTGTTATTTAGAAGCTATTTACAGCAAACAGTCTTTGTTTTTGGGGGGGGGTGGGGTACATAGTATGAGGGATTTTTAATGTATTTGGGGGGATTTTCTGATACTGTTGAGTTCCGTGTGCGGCTATGGTGCTGTGGTAGTTTTGTGTTTTGCAGTTAAAGTTTGATTAGGTAAAGTACCCATTGGTTTCCCCAAAGGCGGTATCCTACGTCTGAAAGGAGGTAGGAAGTCAGCAGAACATTAGTTATTTCCCTTGCTAAGTGTATGTGGATATTGGTAGAGGGTTCTTTGATTGCATTGGGGAGGCTATTGTAATGTTTTTAATTCTATTTCAACCAGCGCTGTTATATGTGTAGTCGTGTTGTGTGTGTGGGGTGTGGGGGGGGGGGGTGTTTTTTTTGGATACGGAGACATTCAAAAAAGGGGAATGATCGGCACAAAAAAAAATAATAGTTCCTACGTTTGAGGCCCCCTGATTATTAGCCAACACAGTAAGAGAGTCGGGACCGTAAGAATTATGTTTTATAAAATTACAAAGCTCGGGGAGGATAGGAGCGCTTCAGATACTTAGCCTAATTAACACCGGTGTAGTGCACTTACGGCCAATCAACCCCCTAGTAATAATACAGCTGACTTACCCCTCTATCTATTGATGGTTCCTCAGCAGCCCTCCTCCACCCATATGGTCCTACTTTCTATTCGAGTTTATATATTTTACAACCATACGGGGAGGGGGTGGGAATAATATAGGTTGAGGCCATTCCCGAGCTCGGAGCCCTTCCACGGACAGCAGGAATGCCAAAATCTATTCATTTACCATACTTTAAAGTAATTATAATTTAAGCCGTGAAACTCGTGAAACATGGAGTAAATACACAAATAAAACTAAACATAAAAAAGGGTTTTAAATAGTTAGTAGAATCCGATTAAGAAGTGGAACAGATAACATGTCTATTGTACTTTACCCATGAAGAATCACAGGCACCTGAAGTGCTTCAATCATGCTGACTGAAAGAATTTAGTTCTCTGGTTTTTTAACTGATGAGTTTGGGTTTTTTTACAGTTTTATGGATGGAAAACTCATTTAAAATGGGCATCACAGTGACACATTGTCTCACGCGTCGCTCTTCATTTACACCTGCTTAGTGTCCTTGTCATTTAACACCATAGCGAATATAGACGTATCTAGTTACAAAAGTTAGTAAACAGTCACAAATTGTATTTCGCAGATTTCAGGACATGTATTTCGTGAAGGCAAAGGTTCATGTAGGATAGGACTATAACAAACACCACAATCACACTGTTGTCCTTAATGTCTGTTGAGCATGGAGCTGTGTGCAATTTTTTCACAGTTCTTTATGCTCATTTTCACTGTTTCAAAAACCTAATTTTGATAGTTGGCGTTTAATTAAGCATGCAGTAGTAATATTTTGTGAACATTTTTTTATTTATTTTTTTTTTGTATATTTGCATATACAAAGCAGTGGCTATTTCAGTGACTCAGTTTTTACATAAGTTTGAACTTAACCTTAATGTTGTTTAGCGGAATGGAAAAGCAATGTGTTAGCTGAAATATCCAACAAATAAAAAACAACACGAAAATCAGAGCGTTGCGTTTTTTATCTGTCAATCAGATGCACGTGAAAGTTGGTCGTTTCTCCAGAACATAATTTTATAATGTTATCTGTGATTTGACCTGAAGAGGAAGCAACATAATCGTGTGTACTGAAAAAAATGTGCATGTTCTCTGATGCCGATCCCAACTAGCATGTAGTTTCTGCCCAGAATCGGCTCACACCCGACCCTCAAGGATTTCAACATGGGCCATGATGTGGGCCAAATCTGGTCCAACACTGTTGCTGTCTGGGATGATTGCCATAAATAATCGTTTGATTTGAGACCCAGAGACCAGAAGGCGTTTCTTCATGTTTTTTTTAATGTCTATTACCACAGAAACACGCAGACTGCTGTAATTACAAAAATCAATGTTTGGAGGTCGGAGGCCTCGATTTGTGAAAACTTTCACAAACAGCATTTTAGCTCGTTGGCCCGGGGGGTGTTCTTTTTTGCGCTGGCCCCTGTTTTTTTGTATAATCTTGTCCAGTATGGTTTCTGTGTCAGTGAATAACCGGTTTCCAATTTATTACGTAAATGAGCTATTAATGTATTAGATATATATATATATATATATATATTATATATATGAATATATATATGATATATATAATCTATATCTATATATATTAAGATAGGCCTATATACATATAACTTAATAGTAACCCCCCCTTTCGTGATCCCTTAAACTCTTCTGAATCTTAAAAATTTGGTTCAGTTACCCATCCCCTGCTTCATTTACATCACTATTTTGATTCGTGAAAACGTTTCACAGTGCAGTATGTATGGTTGTCAGATAACGGTGTTCCATGAGCAGTCGGAGAACATCACTATTCTGATCTGTGAAAACTTTCACAGTTAAGTTTATTGGTCAGATGACCTTCCCTTGGTCACTAACATCACAATGCTGATCTGTGACAAAACTTTCACAGGTCAGTTTTGGTCAGGCTGACCCAACCCAAACACCAAGTAGCCTTCGCATATCTCTGGGTCCCAGGAGGGCACGGAGGAGTTGCGGACGGCTAAGTAAAACCCGGACCTCACTCATCCCTCCTCCTTTCGCCAGATGACAGCAGTGGGCGGTTCGAGGAGCGTCAACAAAGGCCCTTCTCACGCACCCTCTGCCAACCTATGGAACCAGGTGAGCCTTGCACCCCACATTCACACCACACTCCGGCCTACTCACATGCCACCCAAGTTGGGTCCCTGTGTTCCACCTCGCTGCCCCACTGTGAGTATGGCTGTCGTTCGGCTTGGTCCCGCTTGTACGGTTTCTAAGCGCCTGGCAGCGCTACTCAGCCCGTCTCGCTGGCTTCTGCGGACCATCAGCCTCAGCTGTGCGATTCAGTTCGCCCGGCATCCCCCCTAGTTCAGCGGTACCCGCTTCACTACAGTGAAAGCGGCTGATGCCCCTGTTTTGCGGGCAGAGATCGCAGTCCTACTGGCGAAGGACGCAATAGAGCCGGTCCCTCCAGCCGATATGAGGGCGGAGGTTTTACAGCCCTTACTTCATTGTACCAAGAAACGGTGGTGGGTTACAGCCAATCTTGGATCTGCGAGTTTTGAAACGGGCCCTTCATCGGCTACCGTTAAAGATGTTGACGCAGAAACGGCATCTTCGGGTGCGTCCACTCCACGAGATTGGTTTGCAGCGATTCGATCTGAAGGACGCGTACTTTCATGTGCGAGATTCCTGCCGCACCACAGACCCTTTCTGCGGGGTTTGCCTTCGAAAGGATGGGCGTTCAGTACAAGGTCATGCCCTTCAGGCTGTGTCCCTGTCTATCCCCGTGTCTTCACAAAGTTCGGCGGAGGCGGCTCTTGTTCCACTCAGAGAGGCAGGAGTGTTCGCATTCTCAACTATCTAGATGATTGGCTGATACTAGCACAGTCTCGGGCATTCAGTTGTGCGAGCACAGGACTTGGTGCTCCGGCACCCTCAGCGGTTGGGCCTTTTCGGGGGCAAACTCGGAAAAAGAGCAAACTCTCCCCGATGCAGAGGATTTTCTCTTTTCTCGGGTATGGAGTTGGATTCGGTCAAGCACGTTCTGGTCCGAACGGACAACCACAGCGGACCATTGCGTGTACATGCTAAGGTCACTTCATGCTGTTCAAACATTCCGGGCCTGCTCAAACCGTACAGCCAACGAAGCGTCTCGAGCAATGGTTCCCGGGTGATTGGCGGACTTCCCCACCCCCCGTACGGTCCAAGCTGATTTGGAGTCGTTTCGGAGCCGCTCAGGTAGGGGGACCTGCTTTGCTTCTCCCAAGAAGGGAGACCTCTTACTGCCAGTTGTTCTACTCCCTGACCAAAAGGGGGAACACTCGGCCACGGACGCACTGGCACACAGCTGGCCGCGGGGGCCTACGCAAATATGCGTTTCCCCCAGTGAGCCTCACCGCACAGACACGTGTGCAACAAAAGTCCGGGGAGGACGCGGAGCAAGTCTTGCTAGTGGGTGCCGTATTGGCCCCACTCGGACATGGTGTCCCCGAACTAGTGCTCCTCACGACAGACCCCTCCTTGGACGATTTCTCTTGAGGAAGGACTCTACTGATTCCTCTCGGAACCTCAGAGACAGGGCACCATTAGGCCACCCCAACCACGTCCTGACCCTTGGAAACCCCATGTCTCTGGGTCCCTGGACGGGACGTGGAGTGGTTCTAGGTTGGACCTACCCCCAGGATGGGTAGTGAACACTATCCCCCCACTTCAGCAAGAGCACCGTCTACGAGAAAGTGTAGCCTTAAAGTGGCAACCCCTATTCGTTGATTGGTGCCCTTCTTCTCGCCGAGAAGACCCCCGAGGAATGATCCCACCCCGACTTGCAGTCGTGCTTTTCCTTTCTGCAGGCAAAGGGCGGGGGTGAAGGCTGTCTCCCTCCACTTCCCCCTCAAAAGTCCAGGGTTGCTGCATTACTGTGTGCATTGGACCCCCGTGACGCCAGGGGGGAAAGTCTGTAGGTAAGCATGGAACCTCATCATCAGGGTTCCTTAGAGGGGCACAGGGAGGTTACAAATCCTTGTACCCGGCCCCCCCTCGATTTTATTTTTACCCTCTGTGGGACCCGGAACTCTGGTGTCATAAAATCACTTACAGCAGGGCCCCATTCGAGCCTTTTGCATTCAGTTTGAGCTAAAGTTTCTTTTATTGAATAACTCTTTGCCTCCTGTCTTGCACTGGGCCTCCAGCAAGAGGGTTAGGGGGACCTGCATGCAATTTTCGGGTCAACGAGAATTCGTGCCTAGAGGTTTGGGGGGCCGGCTGGACTCGCAGGAAATTCTGGAGGCCCGGGCCCGGGCCTAAGTTGCCCAAGGTTCCCCACTAACACTACACCGTTCAAAAGACCAAGTGGTGAACCTTGGCCAAGTGCTTTTGCCCCCTGGGAGGAGCAGAACCCCAGCCCTTGGCTTTGCTCTGTCCCGTCCGAGAATTTAAGATGCTTACATAGACCGGACACCAAAGCTTCAGGACTCAGAACAGCTTCCTTTGGCATGGTTACGGAGGCCGGCAGAAAGGGGATGTGGGCCATTCCCTCTAAGCAGAGAATGGCCCACTGGATTGTGGATGGCCATAAAACCCTGGCTTATCAGGCCACAGGGTGTGCCCCCTGCACAATTTTCAGGTTGAGAGCTCAACTCAACTAGAAGTTGTGGGCAATTCCTCCTGGGCGCTTGTAGGCTGGCTCAGGGCGCCTCGCTGACAGATATTCTTTGTAGAGCTGCGGCTGGGCAAAAGCCCTAACCACGTTCGCCAGGTTCTATGCCTTCGTGTAGAGCCGGTATCCTCCTGTTGTCCTCCACCTCAAACTTGTAGTGGCACCGAGAGGCCCCGGTTAGTGTCGGGCTTTTGCTTAAAACTGCTTCCAGAGTGTCCGTACTGTAGACCCTGTTTTGAGTTTTTCCCTCCATCACCTAGGCAGCTGGACGCGGTGGAACATCCAGCGCCAGGCCTTCATGATGAATCTGTGAGGAAACCGGTGGGAAGGCTGGGGCATTCCATATTGAGACCTAAGCGGGTACTCGTATGGTGGTATAGTTCCACAGATTTAGCCTTAGAGCCCGTGTTTCCCCGGCAGACCTTCTGCCTCACCCAAGAGGGGTTTTAATCACCCTCAAATTTCTCCATATACACCTAAACGGATGCGATATGGGTGTATTTGCTTCGTGAAAACTCCATCGGGATGATGGGGCTTTCGCAGCGTCCCTGTTCCCACAGCGAAAATAGGGTACTTTTTTCCCAGTGTTATCCCAATCTCACCCAGCTGAGGTAGTGCTTTGACAATGGTGAGTGGAACTAACTTGTTCCGAGCCCTGGCCTCCAAAACCAAAAATAGGGGCGCATAGGGGGCGGCTCACACACAGGGCACTGGAAAGGGGGGGGGCAGCAAAACGCCCATGGTGCTTTGGTAGGGAATCCCAATTCGTTCGGTCACCGACGTGACGTCGAGAGTTTGACCGATGAAAGAGAATGTTCTCGGTTTACATACGGTAACCCTCGTTCCCTGAGGAGGGTCGGGAACGGAGACTTTTCACGTCCCGTCGCCACAGCGTGCTGTACCCACGGGGGCTGATCGGCTGGGTTCACCGGCTTCGGCTTCTTCAGCGAAAACCTGGTTTATTACATTGCACCTGCTGCCTTTATTATACTTAAAGCTGGTGAGCAGCGGCAGCTAAATGCAATAATTGCATGCCAATGTGCATTGGCTCGTTTAGTTTACACTTTGAAAGAGTTAGATTGGTTTCTATATTGAAGGCGATATCCCCAGTTCGTCGGTCACCGATGTGAAGTCTCCGTTCACTCCTTCAGGGAACAAAGGGTTTACCATACTATAAACCGAGACGATTCCTCCATCTCCACCTTATTCAAATTAACACACTTCCACAGAATTACAGCAAACAAAGTCCAACCACAGACGTCAAACAACAACAGAAGGGAAAATTACATGTGAAAATGAGGGAAGAGGAAATGAAAAGGGTTTTTGTTTTTAGAGTAATAAACAAATGAAGTGACGAATTGAGAGCAGATATAATCATATAGTTTGAAACTGCAGACAGAACCAAACATCGACTCACATGACCTCTAAAGTACGAAAAAAACTCACATCTTCATTCTTTAAATTAGACTTTGAGGTGTTAATATTGTCTTTAATGATCTTGGTATAGTTGCATTTATGTTCCAGTTCTGATGGATTTTTTTAATTATCACTGAAACCAATGTTTTAAAAACTAACGTGAATCAGTGTGAATATTTAAAATCTGAGTTTTTTCTATATTTTTTCACCCTCAGAAAATTGGTGGAGCAAACTCTGTATTTCATTCTTCTTCTTCATTGGTGAGTGTTTTGTGGTTTTATTTTATGGTTCTCTAGTTTCATTTGCGGGGTTTGATTCCTGTTATGAAAAGCGCCATATTCTTAAGCAGCGTTTCCTCTCTCTTTCACAGCTCTCTGCTCCGTATTCTGAATGTGGTTCACCGCAGGTCAGTATCACTTTATATAAATGAGGAAAAAGCACCATGGGACTGAAGCTCAGGAGATACTGCAGAGATGAAATACACACGATCTGGGTGGCCACCGTCGACAACATGAACGAACATGAAACGAGCTGAAGAAGAGTGTGAATGGTGTAAGGTTTTCAGGCTTTGTCTGGATTGGGCTGCAGAAGACGTGGTCGTGATTGAATGGCAGTGGTCTTCAGGTGAAACCTGCGCTCTATCTGAACTGGGATCATACACAACCAGAAGGACGAAGATTATTGTGCTATGATGGAGAAATGGGACGACGGCAGACTTTTCCATGTAGTTACACCAAAACTTTCATCTGCAAAACAACAGTAAGTGCAAAAACATCTAATGTTCCGTATAAACATTAAACAAGGAGATAAACAAGAGACTTGGTTGATAGATGTAGACATCATGTAGTTTATGGGTGTCTTATATTTGGAGTAAAACCCATTCATTGTCCACATTACAAAACTTCAGGTTATTGAGTTGTTTTTATTTTCGGGTGTGTATATGTTTGACATTGTGGTTTCTATATAAAAAAAATGGACATGGCGGCGGTATTAACACTTAGATAGTGGTATCCCTAAAAAAACGTTATAACACACACCACACACACACACACACCACACACAACACAAGTGGTGTGTGTGTGGAGGTGTGTGTGTATATATATTATATAGATATATATGTATATATATATATCATATCATATATATAATATATATAATATATATATATATCTACACACCACTACAGAGATCAAAGCTTGATCACCTTTTTGATTTGCAGAGGGGGAACAAGGGACTTATAAAAGTAAACTGGTCACAAGATCTTAATGACCCTTGATGCCGTGTACGGGCCTAATAAGATCACAAATGTAATCCGGGGTTGAATTATTGGCATTAACCCTGTATATGAGAAAGAAGGATCTTAAAGTTGACTAAATTGTATAGGGAAAGCCAATGCAATGAGGCAAGGACAAGGAGAGATATCAATCCCTTTTCTTTGTTCCTGTTAACATATCTGGCTGCTGAAAATTTTGAACCATCTGTAGCTGTGATAGTGTAGATTGAGGGTAGGCCAATGTATAGAGAGTTACCAATAATCCAATCTAGATTAAAATTAGTGCATGAATTAACTGCAAAATTTCAAGGCCTTTACTAGAAAGAAAGTGTTTTCACTTTGCTACACTTTTTGAGTTAAAACAGCTACTCTTCACAACTGCATTTACATGCTTGTCAAATTGGAAGAAGAGGATAAAAATTGACTTTTGCATAATTGTGTAGGTTATTTTCTTAAGAAACCTAACTGTGGTTTTATTGGAGTTGTTAAAAACGGTTGAATAGGCAACTCATCCTTGTTCAAGCCTGTAGGTTAAGGCAGTTATTTGTAAATGACCGACTGCATTCCTCTTTCTTGTGTGGTTCTTTATGCCAAGGTTAAACAACAGTAAAACAGCTTTCCGGTTATCACATAGACTAGAGTTTAACAGCGGGGCTTTGTCTGGTCTTGTTCCACTTACATGTACATTAGGTCATGTACAACTTTAGAACAGATTTAATTTTTAGACAATTACATTGCACTGAATCACAGATGAAATCTAAATAAATAACATCGATATACTAAGTATGGAATACAGAGAGCGCAGCACTGCTTTAAAGACACAATAGTCTAATGTTGTTAGCTTGTATACATTAATGTACGTTATAAATGAATCGCAAATGCTGATTGGCTGTTGCGCAAAGACGTAGTCAGCACTCATTATTCTAACAAATTAATGGCCTTTTTAACACTGCTGGTAAAGATGATGGATGGTGGTTGAAGCTTGTAACTATTTTTCAACATTGTTATCAAAAATTATTATTGACATAATTATCAAACATTATTAAAGAATAAATGCTCTTATATTTACCCTTGTAAAGTTTTATTCATTACATGTTTTGTGGCCAATGTTATTATACCACCACAGAATGACCATATTAATATCAAAATATACAGATACTGTTTACAAACTGTAATGGCACAAATTACTCACTATTAAAGCTATTCAGTTATAGGCTCAACTATGAGCTTGTCACATTGCCATTTTAGGATTTATTTATAGTGTAAGTGTTTGAGAGATACTTAAGCATTGCTTTTTGTTTATCTTGAAAGCAAACACAGGATTCGTCTTTATCGATCAGATGAAGAACTGGAGGAGATGCTCAGCGAGTTACTGCAGAGAGAATCACATTGATCTGGTCAGTGTGAGAAACCAGAATGCGAATCAACAAGCTTGAGAAGATCATGAAATCTGATGCCTGGATCGGTCTGTTCAGAGTCAGAGACTCATGGCATTGGGGTGGTCAGATCAGAGTAACTCTTCATTCAGATACTGGGATTCTACTCAACCTAACATTTAATGAGAATAATGAAAAAAACTGTACAGTAGTCAAATATGACTCTCTGGGACAAATGGCATGACATCTCCTGCAACGACCGTTTCCTTTTGTGTGTCATGAAGGTGAGTACTGTAGATCCTCACTGTAGGAACCAAAATGTAATAGTTATTTTCACCACTAGAGGGCGATGTGCACTTTGTGAGTTGATGAAAAGATCACCTGTTTAACATTCATGATATTAACCTCCCCTCAGGGTTTGTATTAGACAGGTACAAGTGGCGGGACCATAGGGTTCTTACCATAGCTTTCCATGGATTTTTTATTGTAAATGTTGTTTGTTCATTAAATTACCAAGTCAAGAAATGGATATTGCCTTGTTGACATTGTTTACTTCCTGCATATGAGTTAAGGACACCTTACCACCCTACCCTTGGTTATAGAAAAGTCACAACACTCTCACAAAACACACACAATCCATCAGTTCACCTCCAGATCTGTTAAAGTTCCCGCTACATGTCTGACATGACAAATTCATACCCCAGTGTTTGTTCTGCATGTGTGTTTTTGATCAGTCTCTCTCTAGTTTCTGCTTGTGCTTTGTTTGGTTTCCAGATAAACCTGATTGTGATCAGAGAGAATCTGACGTGGTCTGAAGCTCTGAGATACTGCAGACAGAATCATGTGGATCTGGTCTCGGGTCATTTCAGAAGAGATTCAGCGTTGAGGTGATGAACGTTTTTAAAGCTGGCGTCTACTGCGGAGGTGTGGTTGGGTGTACGTTACTCTCACATTTTGGGCATCTGGTACTGGGTGAGTGGAGAGACTGTGTACTATCAGAACTGGGCTCCAGCGAACGGTACATCAGAGGAGGACTGTGAACACACAGTGAGATCTGGAGCAGTTCAGTCTGGAGGAGATCAGCGCTGGATCAGCCGTACTGAAACTGACAAACTCAAACTTCATCTGCAGCAGATATTAATGAATGGATACACTTAGATTTCAAGATTACAAATGCTTGTGTGTTTCCTGTTGATGTACTATTCTGTGGGGTGTGTTTGCTTATCGGTCTATCAACTCTCTTTCACCATGTACTTTGTGTCATTTAGTAACTGCTAAATTATGAGACAATTCATCTGTCAATTCAATTTGTGAGGGATCATAAGGGCATCATTATTTACTCATTTTCATTGTACTGTTTTCTTGGCAAATTTCAGTCTAGCTTGGAGGTGTCTCTTCTTCTTGGTCTGCAGCCTCACAGTCCATTCCTGTGCATGGGTCTCTAGTGACGCGTCTTCGTTGAGACATCAATCCCAGACTTAATAAAGGTAAATCAATCAATAGTATCTTGGCAGTTTTTCTTGGGTCTTTAGAAACCTCTCTCACTAGTTTTCTTTCCAAAGTTCTTGAAATCTTTCACTTCCACTTCCACTCTATGGGGTCTCTTGATAATACTTCTCACGACAGTTCTTGTGACCACTTGGAAAACGCTTCGATAAACGTGTAATCCTTCTCCTTTGTGAGCATCAATACTTTTTTTTCTCATGTTCTAAACTATTTATTTTTGTCATGTTGACAGTACAGTACATATTATTTTACTAGTTGGTTTTGTAAGATACTAATCCTCCGCATAAAGTGCAATTTAAAGGCAATAGAGGACTAATTAGGTTAATTAAGTGTTAGGTTTAGGTTTATTAGGCAAGTCATTGGACAACAGTGAACACTGTTGCTGTTCTCTTTCCATTCACGTGAGATTCTGTTCACCTCATCACAGTTCCAAACAACACAAAATGGCAGGAAAAAAAAATAGTAAATAAATAAAACAATATATAGATACTACAATAAAAATAAAATAGCCTGTGACAGTGAATACACAACTGACATATTAAAATCACACTTGTGGGTTGTATGAATGTACATTTAACATTGATTTGATTATGTTCATTATATGTATTACTATCTCTATTTGTTTACAATACACAGTTAGACAAGAAGTTTTATAATTTTCAAATATGTTGAATAAGCACTAAAAGGAAGGAAGCAAGAAGTTTTTTTTTTCATTGTAAGCATAATTATAAAGAATTTAAGGCAATGCATTTAGAATCAGAATTAATGTCTTTAAAAAACGTAAGTTTGTGAAATAGAGACAAAGTGTTGATTTCCACTGTGTTATCGTCCACCACAAAGACGTAAATAAAATATTTGCCCATTACATCTCAAAACCAATTTAGAATCATTCATATGTATGCAGCTAATTTCATGTGTTATTGTACAAGTTGGTGAGAACAGACTCTCTTTTACCAGCATTCACCTTTCTGGATTCACCAGTTTAGGGGTCTGAGTCATTTGGTGAATTGCTGAAATAACCTTGATTTTAAATACAATCACCTGAAATCTTCAGTAAACATTCAGGTTACATGTAAATCTCCAAGTGCAACAAAAATAATCACGGCGAGCCTTTGAAATGTCCACAAAGACATTTAAAGGTTTCATTGGATGTTCAGTAAGCTCAGGACTATGAGGTCGGTTTTTTAAAAAGACGGAGGAAACCAGATGAGAGTGCTGGTGATTTTACAGTAATCATGACAGTTGAATTTGTTCTTTCCCACCTTATTCAGATCACATTTTCTCTCACTTTGGAGGGGTCAGTTAAATCAACGCTGGAGTTGAAAACGGCATCTTTACAAAAGATCTTTTTTAAAACCTGGACCTAAATAAAGATACAGTGATGCATTGTAATATGAATTAGTAGTAGAGGTTGCTTCAGTAAAAATGTAGCAGTGCTCTCTCACTGTTTTGTTGACAAAAATATTGTTACCACCTTCTCCATAGACCTCCACCTCACAGAGACTGGGAGTGTCTTCAATGTCTCTAAGGAAGGATCAGATTCACGTAACGTCCCTCCATCCCACCGCACGAGTAGCTTCGCCCTCACCTGCTGGAATAAACAGCAAATTTTATAGACAGAGACAGAGACAGGATATAAAAAATACTGCTGTCATATATGCAGACGTAATCCTTCACATTTGTGCTTGATGTGCAGGTACATTCTTTTCCAATATCAAGAAGTCTCACAGGGGATTGTTGTGTGCCGTGTTTCTCCAAATAGTTTCTGATGTGAAATTTCTGCTCCGTTGATTTGTCCGGTACAGCAGTCTTTTCCGTTAGTTGAACACACCACTCTACTAACTATCTGTAAATTTGACACAGATCCCAGCCTCCACCACGGGTTAGTCTCATTTTTGCCCTTTCAGCAAACCAGCCAATAAATGTTGATGACTGTTGTAGCGGGCTCCATCCACTGCCAGCTTCCTAGTATTATCTCAAATAGTTTATCCACACACACACAACACACACACACACACACACATATATATACACTGTATAAAGAAAGAAAGAAAAAGAAAATATCTTAATGCACACAAACATTTGCAGTGGTTGGGAAGATTATTAGTGAACAATGGACTTGAAGTCATGTGAATAATTTCTACTACTATCAACAAACGTAATTTATACACAAAATTACATTGTGTCTAATGACTCCCTCAGAACTGTAGTCACAATAATTAATCCTTAGTACCTCAAAACAACCTGGTGGAACACTAATGACCTCTTTTACAACAACCCATCTCTCCATCTTCAATAGCATTCAACTGAAATGAAAAGTTGTGTGCTGGGAAATGGTAACTTGTGCAAATGTTACACAATTGATTAGTATATGCTCACGTTTTCTGCAAGCCTCTCGACCTGCCACTTACCACTGGCGTTTGTATTGCAGAAAACAAGCAGCTTGACATGTTTTGTTTTTGTTATGACAATCTTCACGTAAATAAACACCAACTGTGAAGCCTGACATACAATACCGGCAGAAGTAAAAAACTACCGTAGCTTATGAAAAAAATTACACCATGTACACGACAAATGACAACGTTCAACCAACATTAAGCTTCAACAACTCTTTCAATCTTTATTTTAAGGGGTTTATTCACCTAAAAATGAAATGACAGCATCTTTATTTAAAAAGTGAAGTGAAAAGTGACGTGACATACAGCCAAGTATGTTAGCCCATATATCAGAATTCGTGCTCTGCATTTAAACCCATCCAAAGTGCACACACACAGCACGCAGTGAACACACACACACCTTGAAAACACACGGAGCAGTGGGCAGCCATTTATGCTGCGGTGCCCGGGGAGCAGTTGGGGGTTCGGTGCCTTGCTCAAGGTGGCGGTCCTCAGTCGTGGTATTGCCGGCCCGAGACTAGAACCCACAACCTTAGGTTAGGAGTCAACCTCTCTAACCACTATTCCACGACTCCCTCCCCAAGAATGTAGCTGCCGAAACCCGGGATAAGTGGATAAGTGCTAGACTGGGGTGCACTAACCCTTTAAACATGTTTCCCTGAAAGTTTGAGTTAGAATAGTTGCAGCGAGCTTGATTATAACAGTGAAAGTGACTACATTTACATTTACATTTACATTTAATCATTTAGCAGATGCTTTTTATCCAAAGTGACTTAAAAATGAGAACAGTAGAAGCAATCAGACCAACAAGATAACAACAGTATACAAGTGCCATGACAAGTCTCAGTTAGTCTAGTACAGAACATGTAGCTATGTTTTTTTTTTTCTTTTTTTTTTCAAGAATAGAATAGAAAAGAAAGGATAAGTGCTAGACTAGTAAGTAGATGAGTTTATCTCTTTATGTTTGACTTGATAAACGCACGCACTTAAAGTCACAAAAGTCAAGGTTTTTAAACATCAACATATACATGGTACAGCATTATCAGTACAACGAAAGGGATTAGTCACTGATGTTTATTAATGTATGAAGACTTAATTTGGAAGGATATAAGCATGAAAAAACAAGCATGACTGTTTACATTTTTTGTCTTTACTAGACATTTTTTGAATTACCTGCCAAATACCCGTAGGACTTTCAGCTTCACTAAGACTAAGTATCTTTCTGATCTCCAGGAATATGAACAATCATATAACGTCCCTCCATCCCACCGCATGAGAAAGTGAGTGGCCATGGCACCGTCTGCAAGAGTGGAAATTACAGCACATCTACAGACAGAAAGATCATCTGTTATCAATTTATGTTTATCTGCAGTCATATTAACCAAGAAAGTCAAAGAAATATCCTCACCATTCTGGTGTTGTAAATGTCAGGGAAGTTCAATTCAATTCAAGTTTAGTTGTTATAGCGCTTTTTATGATACATCATTGCAAAGCAAACTTTACAGAAAATTAAGTGTTTCTACAATAATTTAGTAGTAGCTTTCAATGATGGGACTGTCAGTTTTATGTGCAAATACGGCAGAAATGGTTCGGAAAAATCATAAAAGACTGTAAACAAACAGACGATTGACCTATTAACAGCAATTATGGCAATCAAACTTATAGCAAAATGTGGTTAGTTTCCGATATGAATCACTGCCCCGTTATCCTCAAGCCATAGGCTCTGTCTATAGTGATGGTGACTCTGTTCACCTCTGTATACCTTCCGTAATCCACTCTCCACCACGGGTTGGTCTCAGTGTTAGTGTGGGTCCAGCTGGTTAACCGTCCATCAACAGCATATTAAGATATACGAGTTGAAGTAATTGATGACTGACTACTATTTTGCCCACATAATGCCTGCGTTCCTCTGGTAAATGTTTCAGGGATAAAGGCCAGTAAGAATCACCATCTTTTTTTAAATTTTCATTAAGCCATTATATTTGCAGAAGACTTTTATATCAAATTCATCTTTATTAATTCTCTCGTCAGCAACATGCCTACCACCGGGGCAGAACTGAAGGGTTGCAAACAAATGCCACAGATATTTACAATGAAGGGGCAAAATAATACTCCTACAGTGAGCGTTCTTTTAATTTGGTCAGTATATCCACACCATTTATTTCATATAATTCTAATCTAGGCTTATATCATGATTAGTTTGGTATGTGCTTAGATTTAGGAGCACAAAATCTATTTATAGCGGCGTACTGATCTACAACACGGACTGGATTATGATGATTTTGAAAGTTGTCTTTTCTATTATGATGTACATTTGAGTGAAACAGATTATTAAGAGCAATGATTGTAGGGACTTGGTACGATGCATCAGGTGTTGACTGATGTGTTTTACACGTGGGCATGGCTCTCAAACGATGGAGGGTCGAATCTGAATGCGAGCTATTCCTGGATATTTTTCTTACACAACATTAGGAAGATCAGGCTCTTTCTTTTGGAACATGCTACACAACTAAAGTTCAATTTCAAGTTGAGCTTTAGTGTTCATTCCTTCCGCTACAAGTGTGGACATACCGTGGAATGAAATGTCGTGTCTCGCAGGACTATACGGTGCTAGATAAATTAAACATATATAAACATACAACCCTAATGTAAGAAACAATTTTTTTTGACCTACATGGAGCTCCTTGTTCAAGCTCTTGTTCTGTCCAAGCTGGACTTATTGCAATACTTCTTTTAGCAGGTCTTCCAGCTAGTTCTAATCAAACCTCTACATCTAATATCCAGAACGCAGCAGCAAGATTAGTCCTTTACTGAGGTCGAAAAGAGCACATGTCAAACCTCTGTTCATCAGTTTGACTTGGCTAATAGCTGCTTTCACTCAAAATTCAAGGCACTGATGATTGCCTACAAAACCATCACTGGCTCTGCATACCTTTACCTAAATTAACTACTTCAGACTTATGTGCCTCCAGAAGATTGCGTTCTTCTAGTGAATTGATTCCCCTGACCCGCTTTTAAAAACGCTAGTCAGACAAGTTATTTGTTTTGATTGTTTTTTTTTTTTTTTTAAAACAAGGACTGAAGAAAATTATATTTTATCTGAAGATGTAATAGTCACTCCTCTGCCAGGACTGTAATTTGTAAAATGTAACTTTAAGCAAATGCAATGTCAATTGAACACACAACACCTGACACAATAACATGGGGCCTTCACTGTTCCCTCTCTCATACAATTTGCATTTTATGGCAATGGTAGAATGCAAGATGCCCACAATGGTTTCCTTCATGTTTAGCTGCTGGTTGTTGGTTAACTTTGTTCCCCAAGTTCTGATTAGGTGGGCATTGCATGAGAAATGTTTGGCAATGGAAGGCATGAGATACAAATTTCAAATTGAAACCTGTACTCCTATCCGTCTGACACTCGAAGATGACATTTTAAACTCCTTATGTAGCCGACTCTGTGCTGGTTTTAACTTGGCCGGCTCCAGTTATTCCTTTGTTTTGCCAAGAGGGCAATTCTAGGATTTTCAATTTTAGAGAGGCTCATGCCCCAATGTGGGTATAAATCAAAACAATATAAATTCAAAAAAAAAAAAAAAAAAAAAATTACATGGTTTGAGACTAATAGTTTAGGGTGGTATAGCCTACTAAGCTCATTGCAGTATTTCCACTGTATTGCATAGATTGGTAAAACTTAGAGTAATGGATTATCCAAATACACGTGTACAAGTCTTCCTGATCACCACACACACATTTGTTTAATTGTAACTAACATAAAATTGTACTGTTTTTATTTCTATACAACCTCTATGCTCAATCAGTGTCTGTCCTGTCTTTAATCATTTCTGTGCACTGACTGTATGGTAGTTAGTGCCACCATGCACTGTCATATATGTTTATTGAAAGTTATATTATAGCAACAACAAGTGAGTTTTTAGGAGCTGAGTAGAAAGCTAAGCCCCCCTAAAAATGGCAAAAACTAGCGAACGCCCATGGTTTTGTCTTCGGCTAATGCTGTGACGAAATTGTGACGTCGGCACCAAAAGGGTCTATAGTGCCATCCCAAAGAGGCAAACAAAATCACTTTCATAGACGTTTTATCTTAACTGTTCCCTACTGGTTGGAATGACCTGCCCAACTCGATCCACACAGCTTAGAAGGGTCCTTAGACCATATATGGATCTCTTCTATCTACACGTTGACCCTCTAACACTAGCACTCTCTATTTCTATTTCTATACTATCTACTTGTTTTCCTTTTTAAGTATTAGGAAAAATAATAATAACTTGAATTTTAAATATTTTAATACTTTTCTTTTTTTTTTTTTTTTGTTTTTTTTCTTTTTTTTTTTTTTTTTCTTTTTTTCTTTTTTAGAAATACATCAGATGAGGACATATTCATACCAGACAAGTACCAGACCAAGACATAAAGACTGTCAAACCATTACACACACACACACACACACACCACACAACACACACACACCAATATCTGTTTAACAAAAATTTGATTAGTAAGTAGACGTAAAAAAATATACACTGAGAAAACTAAGCCGGAGAACAAGGCAAATTTCCTACATGATGTTTATTAACAGGTTCGGGAGGAGCATGATCAGGATAATCAATCAGTCTGGCCCAGCTGGAGTTCGTCAGCTATAATCACCTTAACAAAGTACAATATAGGTATAATACAGACCAACTTACCTCTCTTCCATGACAGTTTTTCCAGCATCCCCGCCTCCACCTCCCAACACCTCACTCTTATCTAATTTCATCCCTATGAGTTCTTCTGGGTTCGGGCTCTATCCTGAGCTCGGAGCCCTCCCTCCGGACAGCAAATGCCACCAATAATGCTACAAATTAATTGAATGCTCAACCATATTATATGTTAGTGCAAACTGCAATATTTTTGCAGTTGTGTCCTAATACTGTCTCCACCCAAGCAGGGGCGCACCGGTCAAACCTGGCGGTGAGCGGAAGAGCAAGAGGCCCCGGTACGGGCAACCCCAGAGAGGGTAGTGAAGCTGTGCTCTTGAGGGATTGTGAAGGCACCTCTCCCTCCCCGGAGGAGGCCAAGTGGAGAATCTGAAAAAATCTCTAGGAAAGAGTGGTTTCTCTATCTCTGGATCCATGGAGGGCACGGACAGCCCCAGACACCCGAGGACCTCAATCATGTCCTTCTCTTTTTTTTCGCCATAGGCAGCAGTGGCGGGGCGATTAAGAGCTCAATAAAAGCCCTACTCGAACGCACGCCTCTTGCCAACCCTTGGAACCCAGGTAAGCGATGCAACCGCACTCTCTCACGGGTCTCGTCTTCGGTCCGTCACCAAGCATGGCCCGAGAGTTGGGTCACTGCGTTCCACCTCGCTGCCAGCTGCTGTGGGTATGGCCCAGTGGTTCCGTTGGTCCCCGCTTTGGCACGGTGTCTGGGTGCCTGGCTAGCGCTATGGCCCAACAGTGTCTCGGCTGGCTTCTGCTCGGACCATCAGCCTCGGGCGTTAGGGCGGATTTCAGTTTCGCGCCCGGTGTCCCTGAAGTGTCAGCGGTCATCCGCTTCACAACAGTGAAGGCAGGCCGATGCTCCTGTGCCTTGCCATCTGTAGAGATCGCAGTCCCCCTACTGGTCGCAATAATGCTTAAGGAGCAGCCGGTCCACCCCTCCGAGCCGATATGAGGATGGGTTTGTTTTACAGAGCCCTTAGTTCATTGTGCATTTACCAGAAGAAAGGCTAAGGGGGTGGGTTGGAGAGTGAGCCGAGATCTTGCGACCGTGGGTGTGTCTTGAACCAGGCCCCTTCGTTGTGGTTAGACCGTTCAAGATGTTAAGAGCAAGAAACGCAAATCTTTGGGTGCGTCCCCGTCCCCCGTAGAGATTGGTTTGCAGGCGATCGAGCATGCATGACACATAACTTTCAGGGTGTCAATCATATCCACACCAACGAACCATTCTGCGGGTTGTGTGTTCGAAGGACGTGCCCTTTGGGCTGTCCCTGTCTCCCCGTGCTCTTCAACAAAAAGTCCACAGAGGTGGGGGGCTCTTGTTCCGCTCAGAAAGCAGGGTGTTTGCATCCTCACGGTTATCTCGACCACAAGTTGGGCTTATACTAGCACAGTCCCCGAGGATCAGTTTGGGTGCGAGTCACAGGAACCTGGTGCAGTTTCTGTCGGCAACCTCAGCCTGTTGGGTCTTCGGGTCAATTGGGGAAAGAGCAACTTTCCCTGGCACAGAGGATCTCTTTTCTAGGTATGGAGTTGGGTTCAGTCCAAACAGACAGCATAGCCTTGCAGAGGATGTGCGCGGAGTCTGTCGGAGGTGCTTGTACCTGCTTTGAGGTTCGTTCAAGGGCAGGAACAGCGGTCCCACTGAAACTATTTATTCAGAGGCTCCTGGGCATATGGCACTGCAGTTGGCACTTACACTGCTATGGCTATTTGCATATGAGGACCGTTTTCAGCACTGGGTTCATGTCCGAGTCCTCCCGAGGTGGGCGTCGGCAGCGTGGCAAACTCACGGTTCCAAGTTATTACACCGGCCTGTCCCACCAAAACCTTTCACCCCGTGATCAGATCTTACGTTTCTCTGGGCAGGAATGCCCGCTTCGACAGGTCGCCAGGCATGCGGTGGTTTAGTACTGATGCCCTCCACCACCGGCTGGGGGCCACATACAACGGACATGCAGTGTTGGGGTATAGAACGGCCCCTCATCTGCACTTGCATATCAATTGCCTAGAGTTGTTACCAGTGAGCCTTGCCTTGAACCTTGCTTGGGTTTTTTACAGTTGGGCTTTGCCTTGAACCACCTCAAAGGGCATTTACAAGGCAAACATACATCAACCGACAATGTGGTCTGGCGCTCACCGTCGCATGTCGCAATTCGCCCAGCCCTCGCCTCGCCTTTGGAGTCGGGAAAGTTGCTGAGGGTCAAAAAATTCATGCCATTCCACCATTCCGGGCCTGCTCAACCATACAGCCGACGAGCTGTCTCAGCGACACTCCCGGGAGAGTGGCGACTCCATCCCCGGACGGTCCAGCTGATTTGGAGATGTTTCGAGCCAACTCGGGTAGACCATGTTTTGGCCCTAATACCCGAGACCTCTCCCAGTCTGTTCTAATTCCCTGACTGAGGAAACACGTCGGGCCACGGACGCCCCTGCGCAAGCTATGCTTTCCCCCCAGTAAAGCCTTCTCGCACACAGCTGTTGCTAACGTTCAGGGAGGACGAGGAGCAAGTCGTGCTTGTAGGTGCCATATTGGCCCACGTCGGACTACCTGTACCACGCGCGAACTAGGGCTCCCTCGCGTCAGCCCCCTCCTGGCGGGATTCTCCTCTGAGGGGAACGTATCTAGTGACGGTCAAGAGAAAGTGCACCTGTGTGGCGCACTGGCGTCGAGAGCTTTGGAAGAACCTGTATTGTCGGGTCACTGGATGGACGCAGAGGTGTCTTGGTGAACGACAAACAAGAGGCTAGTGGACATCACTGCGTCTAGAGCACCGTCTATGAGACAATCTTAGCCTTGAAGTGGAACCTGTTCGTCGAGAGTGGTGTTCTTCTCATGCGAGATTCCCCGCCAGGTTGGGAGTGCCTGATCAGGGTCATGCTTTTTCTTTTTTGCAAGCAGTGCTGGAGCGAACGTCTTTCTCTCTCCACCCTTAAATCCCCGTGGAAGGGAATACTGTACGTAAGTCATAAACCTGTCCATTCAGGTTCCTTAGGGGGGCAGAAGGTAATTTCATCCCCAGCAGCCCCCTCCATACCATCTTGGGACCCTGTCTCTAGTGCTTGAAAAACGCTACAAGCCGGGCCATTTGAGCACATTGCCACTCGTCGATGAGCTGAAAGTTTTCTTTCAATGAAAACGCTGCACTCTGCTGATTCACTGGCGATCATCCCAAAAGGCCCTCAGGGGGGGTCGGGGTCGACGCTAGCGGTTGTCGCAGGTCGACGATTCATGCGCTTTAGGTAGTGTGAGGGTCCGGCTAACGTACGCAGGGTGTAATTCTATGAGGGGTTGGGGCCACCTGGTGGCGATGGGCCTGGCTATGTGCCTAAGGGGGGTTGCCCCACTATCCCTTTCATGGGAGAATCAAGTGTGTGGGGTGGGACCTCGGCGCGATGGGTAGTGCTTGCCGCGGGGGGAGGGAGGGCAGGACCCTAAACTCCAATGTGGTGTGGCGGCTGTTGCTGAGTGGGTCTCGAGCCATGAGGATGATTAATTAATCGGGACGACAAGAGATTGGTAGGATTGCTAGGAACCATCGTCTGTGTGGCATGTTACGGAGGCCGGGCAGAAGGTGCATGCCCGTACTCAAGCATAGGATGTCCCACTGGATTGTGGCTGCCAGCACCTGGCTTATAAGAGCTCACTCTACTAGGATTGTTGCATACTCCTGGGGCCTGGCTCGTGGCACTTCGCTTACAAGATATTTGTATGAGCTCAGGCTTGGCGGACCACCAGCACGTTTGCTAGATTGCTATAGCCTTCATTTGGAGTCGGTATCCTCCTGTGTTCTCACCTCAAATGGGCATCGCCGCACTAGGTATGGCCATCCCCCCGTAGTGCTTGCATTGCTAAACATATAATCAAACGAATTTCCCATGCTTATTTTAAAAAAAAATTAATTTAATTTTTAAAAATCTCACACAAATTAAAAAGCATTTCACATCATTAAATGCAAAAAGTCTGGATGTGTTTAACCCATTTGTGCCCAAATTTTTCTGAATGGTTTCATGCATATAGTCATTTTAATAGTGTCCTATGTTAACATGTTCTGCATTTATTTTCCCCAGGTTTTAGTTTATTTTTTTCATTAAAATCGTATTTGAATGTGCGTCAACTATAGTTGTCGGTGGGCAAATATGTTGTATGCACCCCTTCAATGTAAAATTTAAATAGGAGGAGAGCATTTGGCATCTAACTCAAAATAACTGCTTTCAGCAGATCAATCTTTATTCATTAACAATTTATTATGCATAAAAGTCGAAGAACATTCGATGCAAACCCCCTAAAAAGTTTCATCTAGCTTATAATCTTTTGAATATGAAAAACACAACAAATCCATTTGTCTATATCTATCTATCTATCTATCTATCTATATATATATATATATATATATATATATATATATATAATATTATCTATATAATAAAAAAGCGATACCTGGAAACTGTTTGGTTACCACATTCTGCAAAATGTATCTTCTTTGGTGCTCAACAAGAAGAAAGAATCTAATAGGTTGGCAACTTTAAGATGACACAATGATGATCGCACCCAATATCCATTTTTTCTTGGTGTGAACTTTCCCCTTACGTGAGCAGTTTTCAGTATAAGTAGTCCGATAGTGGCCTAAAAGGAGTACTGTGCAATGTGAAAAGTACACGTAATTTGTATCATTTGTCAAAATAAAACATAGTTGCAGGGCTAAATGCTTTGTGCATGGTGAGTTAAATATGTAAAAGATGCACAATTTTATGGAATAGGCACATATTGCTTACGGTTCAAATGGAATAACCCTTAGTACAGTCCTGGATATCCTGAAGTATTTCAATTCCATGATGAAATTATATGATCTTTACATTTTTTCCTTGTTTTAGAAAAATATACCCATATTTAAATATTGATATATCTCCCTCCCGAACTTCCATGGTAGGCTTTACACCCAGGAGGTGTTAGTTAAATGAAAATATATCACTAAAATTATGAGCCCCATGCAGAAAATATTAGCATCTATAATCTACAAGGGGATACGCTGAAAGTAAAACTTATACATTTTTTTAGGCCCATAGTGTTCAATTGCGGGCTGTAGTAGGTGATTTCTTATAAATAATGGGTGTAAATGTAACACTATTACTCATGTACTGGAATTGTAAAGCATGAATAAATTGTGAAATAATTGTTCTCATAGGATCTAGTATAAAATGAAATAGGGTCTTGACCAATAAGAATGTGAAAACGCATCCCAGACGTGGAAATATCAGGTATGCCCCCCTCAGTAGTCTATTTGCATCTTACAAGCCGTAATGTCATAAAGGGCAAAAAAGATAATATGACATCAATTAATACCTTGCGTTAAGCTCTCTTACTTCCATTCTTCTTTTTTGTGTTGAATGACTGAAGTTTGTAAACCACCACTGTCTCTTGAAATGAAATGTCCACCCCCCATGCAAAAGCACTACACAGAAGAGGGGGCGTAGATGCTGTGGAAAGATTGTCTTCTCATCTCCTGCGTTTTGACAGATTTATTCCCTATCAAATTAAGGTCTACCGTCCAGTAGATATTTCAGTTAAAAAGGTTAAGTTTATGTTTTAGGTGGGATATTATGAAAGCAAAAATAGTTACTAAAACAAGACCACTAACCTTGATTATTAACTTATTAACACGTAAAACCTAATTTCCCCAATGATATGTACTTACATGTCATTTGCCCTACCGGCATCTATAGTTGCCGCTTGGACTTTTTTGACTAAGTATACAAAAAAAAAACTATAGAATCTCCTGGAAGGACATATATATTTGTCAACAAAAAATACTTATTAGTAATCATTGAAAATTAAATTTTTGGGGAGGGTTTGCCTTTGCCATGCTTCCTGGAAGTAGGGGTAGGAACTTGAACAGCCTCATGTAACAGGAAGGAAGTGAAATACCTTTTTTTTTTTTTTTTTTCTTGAAATCCTTTATTTGGTTGTTTGATTGCATTTCCATTGAGGGGGGAAATAAACATGGATAACATCTAGAAAAATACTTACAAAAAGGAAAATGGACAAACTATAAAACTGTGGCGAACTATCGTTGCCTGTGGGCTTAACTTTTTGTACCCGTTAAGCACACCCCTGTTCCCATTAAGCTCACCTCATGTTTTTATTATAAAAATTTGGTTATTTTTAAACAACGTATCTTTTAAAAGAATAATGAAAAATGTTTTATTTAAAGGTACAACGTCAATTCACACACACACCACACAAACAGCACTCAAATCCAAACCACCACACACACACACACACCACACACAAAAGAACTCACTAAAATCAAGAACCAGGGCAGTCATATTTGATCAGTGTTTATTATTCCATAGTGATCATGTAGTGGTCATTTAAGCACATTGTACACATCTAGAGCTAGTCCATGTTCCGTCTAAGTAATCACATATTCAAAATCAAAATAACTAAACCACTACTTACTAAAACATTTCATTCATTGGGATGAACACACAGAAACTAAGCCTCATTCTGAAAAATCCTTATTACAAGGAGGTAAACGTGTCCATAGGTCTCTTAACGGCTGGAATACGCTACACGCTTTTTGCCAACAAATGTTTCCAACCGATTTAACAGCTGGGAGAAGTTGTATGCTAGGGTTTTCAAAGGTCAGAGTTCAGTCTGTAGATTAAGCGCCACTTTAAAATTTTTAATAGAAAATCCCGTAGTGTATGATGGGCACAGACACAATTTTGTTCGCTTCATCAGGCCAGATTTGATTCCATCGCAGTCGGAGGAGATTCCAACATGTTTGATATTTTTTCCACATCATTTCAAGTGTTTTTTCTCGCAACAAATGCACATGTTTTTATGAACGAGTTTTTTGTGATTGGGAAAAAAAAAAACTTAGGAGGCCTGGTAGGTGTGTTATGCTCAGTCATTAACGTATGGATGGCCAGTTTTCCCTTGTGACTTGTAAATAGTCACAAAGGGAAAAACTGGCAATGCATACAGTAACGCATGAGGAGCGGATCACATCCATACCACTGGTGTTTTAAAAAATCTTTTCAAATTTAAAAATTCATTTATTTTTATTCCATCCTTTAGTCCACTTTTTCCTGGACAGATACGACAGGTTTTCTGATGCGCTCCTTCTTTGAATGGATGAAATGCTTCTTTCATCTTTGGGGCATAAACTATAGTTACATCTAGATTTTGGCATCTTAAAGCTGTGAAAATCGTTATTAAAACATTTTATCAAGATTAACGAGACAGCCTTAAAGTGCCAAACCATCAGTTTTAATATTTAAATGGTCTGTTTATGAAAGAATTATATAGACGTTAAATGTGGAAGAGCTTCAATTGAGTACCTAGCCAATGCCTTATGAGGAGAAGAAACTATTTTTGTTTATAAATTAAAAAAAAAAAAAATGCACTGGTAAGGGAGCTACTCTTTTGGTGAAAGTTTTTCAGAGAGCTTTCAAAATGGCCAACCAGACTGTGTGAACACTGGGAGGACCCATATCTCAGTGTCCAATGATCTGATTGACTTGAAATTACAGGATGGTATGTAGTAACAAACAGATCAGTTGGTTAAGACATCAAGTAGGATAAAACATTTATTTCTTTTTATAATCTGAGCTCAAAAACGGAAGTGTGCTTAATGGGTACATGAGCTAATAGGTACGCTTACCCTAGTTGGCAATGCTTAAATGTTTGAGTATCCCAGTGAGTTTGCTCAAATTTATTAGCTGGTGTAACACACATTTGAAGTAGTTTATACTAAAATCAGTTATTTCGACAGTAAAAGTCTTGTTCCCCCCATTATAAATTTTTAAGTTCTGTTAGATTGATAATTTTAAGTTTTTGTTTATTGTAAAAATACCCTAGGTACTGCTCAATTACTAAAATTATTTTATACATTACAATGAGTGGACGCCACAACAGACAACTGGTGAATATTAAATTATTTTTAAATTGACTTTTTCTTCTTCTTTTTTTTTTTTTTTTTTTTTTTTTTTTTTTTAAAAACGCCGCTTGAACCTCTCTTAAAACATTTTCAAGCCAGCCGTTCACTGTGACCAATTTACGCTTTGTTAGAAAACAATGTCCTGACTTGTTCTAAAAATTTTGTTGAATTTGATATGTATTTAAAGATGCACTGTGTGTGGTGTGGTTTGTGTGTGTGTTGGTTTGTGTGTTGTGTGTGGTGTGTGTGTGTGGGTGTGTCGCGGTAGTTTTCCTACCTCATGAGGATCAAATGTTCCGACACCGGACTAGTAATAATAGTTATTTTTTAAACGTGTGGGGACATGTTTTGTGTGGTTCCCCATGAGGAAAACATCTTATAATAAATCCTACTTAAGTACAGTTTATATAATATCGAACGCCTCATTGGTTCTCACCTAATTCGTCACCGATTGCGACATGCCATGTATCAGTTGATTGACATTTGGAAATGATTAATCGCGCCTTTCACGGCTAGAAGACAGATTCCTCAATTTCCCGGATTAATAAAATTAAATTCTGCTCTGTACCCTCTTAAAAAACGATTATCCGCCAGAGGGTACTGCGACTCTGGAACTCATCATCATTGGCACTACTTTGGTTTACCACTTTGGACATTTTCCACAAAAAATAAATGATCTGTGTTAAACTTTACAGCGTGTTTGTCTGTTTATTCAATTATTTTAAACCGTTATGCTAGTTTTACGGAACTGGTTATGGGTAGGTTTAGGGTCATGTGTAGGACACTAGTAGCTCAAAAATATCGTTTTAATGTTTTATTTTTTATCAGTAGGTTGATCGTTTATTCTTTAAACATTCATGTATAAAATGGGTTAGTGTTCTCTGAGTAAGACAGACAACAAGCTGTGAGCATGAGTACAAACCGAAATAGAAATTCATGTTAAAGGGGTGCTATTATGCTTATATTCACTTTTTTTTTTTTTCAACCTTAGTTAGTCTGTAATGTTGCTGTTTGAGCATAAAAAAGATCTGCAAAGGTACAAAGCTCAAAGTCCAATTCAAAAGAGATCTTTTATTTAACCGACATCACTTTGTCAAAAACTAAACGAAACGACTCGTTTGGTACTAAAGCCCTATTTTTTTCCGGGATTTGTGATATCACAAAGATCGATGAAATGGGACTGCGACCTGGTTGAGGCGCACTAGAGAACGGCAACAGAGAGTTATCACTATGTCAGCGTCACTCGCGTGTTCCCAAAGCATACAAACTTAGAGTGGTTACAACAATCATCCGGGTTTAAATCTCACTCAACTGATTTCATTTTTTTTAACTTCAATATTACACTGAAGCCACACAGCAGGCAGGACATGTCCCGAAACCAGGGCGCCGAGTGGCTGCCACTCACCACACGCATTGGGGTTCCCATCGAACCAATCACAATAACACAGACTCGCACAGCTAACCCAATCACAACAAACACTGGCCCAGCTAAACCAATCACAGCACATTGTGTAGTTCAGAAGGCGGGTGCCTCATTAGATACAGGAACTAGTCGAGCCGTTCATGGCCAGGACTGGGGGAGGAAAGGTGTTGTAATAATGTAATAATATGTGTTAAAAATAATGTGTTGTTTTCTAGAACAACCTAGTATGAGAGCCAGTTCTAGTACACTCAACCCCCAAACATAAAATCAGACTTAAACGAGATTTAAAGAGAATAATAGAACCCCTTTGCTATTAAAAAAATAAAATGCATGACACAGCAAAGACAGTGAACCTCTAAGATTTAAATGTTAAAGAATTAAGCAGCATTTTCTGTAAACATCACTAGATTAAAAGGTGATGGAATTCAGTAGACAAAATTCTACTCAAAGATAAATTAAATCAGTCAAGACCGTGTTGATAGAGTTCTGTTTTTTGTGTTGATTAACATTAAGGACAAAAATACAGGATTTAAATATACTTACAGACATTCAGTTTTCTGTTTACATTGCACTTACGATGTAAACGACTGGTGATGTAAACCTGTCCTTGTGTGTAATCGACAGTTTAAGGGGAGCGATTAGCAAAGATTCTTAGTTTCAGAATTCCGCGCTGTGTGACAGAGCTTTTCTGTGCGCGGGTGAGTAGAAAACACTGTCAGGACAGAACTCGCGAGTAAAATCATTTGAAGGTTAAAAACTGGAATGGTTATATATTGTCCTTACCGATATTATATATGCCTAGAACTATACCGCCTACAATGCGAACATATGATGTGTAATGTATGTCGTGTCATGCAGTAATGTTAAACGGATATGCCCAGAACTTGCCCACTGGTACACTGTAGTAATGATTACTAGGAATAATTTTTTTTATTTTTTTTGTTCACCAGGTTCTAATATCTCACCATGTTTTTGGGGTGTGTCAGATGTGTGAAATATAAACCTACTGTGACCCATCCTTTTTTGCCACAGAACAAACAATCCCCACTCAGTCATTATTGAACATTCATCTCATAAAAGTACTGTGCAATGTGTATTTGGGTCTCACAAGAAGACTCTCTTCTGAGATCTGGTTTTCTAAAATGCCCAACAAATTGTGGCGTTTCAAAATTAATCCAGTTCGTCCACGTGGTAGTCTGCTTTGGGTCCTAAAATTTTTGTAATTTTGACTTATTTGTTTTTTTGTTTGACTTCCACTCAAAAATACTTGTGTCGTCTTTATTAATTTAAAGTAAACCATGAAACTCAAGTAACATTTGTAAGCTTTAAATTAAAGTAATGGTGCAAAAACTCTAAGAATTAATAATAATAACTCAATATAATAATATCCTTACATTTATATAGCGCTTTATTCTGGGCACATCAAAGCGCTTTAACATAGAAGGGTTTCTCTCCTCCACCAACACCAGTGTGCAGCATCCACCTGGATGATGCTGAACGGCAGCCATATTGCGGCCCAGAACGCCCACCACACAACCGCTTACTGGTGGAGTATGGAGACAGAGTGATGAAGCCAATCAGTAAGATGGGATGGTTAGGAGGCCATGATGGTTCAGAGGCCGATGGGCTAATTTGTCCTATGGATGCGGGGTTACAACCCTCTACTCTTTGTCGCGAGGACAAAAATCTGTGATTTTTACATGACCACAGAGAGTCAGGACACCGCTCGTTGTAAACGTCTCATCATCCGAAAGACGGTGATTTTTTGCGTCAGTATAGTGTCCCCATCACTACACTGTTGGCGTAGGAACTAGGGGGTGTGAATCGGCACTGGTGTCATCACGCATTCACATTCGATTTACGATTATCATGTCAACGAGTTCGATTCAATTCACGATGCATCACGATTATATCAAATTTATTTTGTGCATTTTTCAGGCATGTGATCAGCTAGAGACAATCCACACCGATGAGAATCTTACCCACGGGCTCCCCAAGCCACGCACTAGGTCAGTATTAAAATATATCTTTTAAGCAAATTAAAAGCATATATCTTATATTGGTAAAAATACATCCTGTCCTGTAAAAATAAAAAAGCAGCATTTAAGAATCACAACCACAATATAATAATATAATAACGTAACTATAATATATAGTATAGTAAAGTATAATAGAATTGTTAGTATATTATTAAAGTACCGCCAAAAGTTTGGAAACATTACAATTATTAAGGATTTGAACTAACTATTTTTTGCTGCCACATCAAGGCTGAATTATTTGATCAAAATAAAGTACAAACAAACAAACCAAAAAAGAAAAAAAACATATTTTGTGAATATTACAAATACAAAAAAGTTCTCAATTGCAATGCATTTGAGTATGTTATTTCCTGTGATGCAAAGCAGGATTTTTCTTCCTCATTACTACAGTTTTTCCGTGTCACATGATCTTTTAGAAATCATTACAATTTATTTGACTCTCTCAGAAACATTCTGATTATTATCAATGTTGAAACACACATTTGCTGCTTCATAATTTTGTGTGTGGAAATGATGATGCACTGTCATTTTTCAGGATTTTTTGATAAATTAAAGTTTACTGAACAGCATTTTATTTGCATTTATACAAATATATTAAACTCGTTAATGCATTTAGTAAATAGAAATCATTTTAAATGGTCTTCACTCACTTTGTCACTTTCATTGCATGATGAAATACAATTATACAATTTCTCTCTCCTCTTTTTAAATCTTATACAAATGTGTGAGTTGCAGCGTGGCGATTTCTTTACGACTGCAGAGGAAGCTCTGGTTCCCTTATAATGTCGACAAATTAATGGTCCTATAATGTACTATTGTATTAAACATTTTAATTGACTAAAATGCGTTAGAAAACGTTCATCTTAAAGACGAGTTCGTTCAGAATCAGTTACATATTAGCAGGTCGGCTGACATCGATTTCCTTCTCATAACATTTCCCGCAGCGGCACAGTGCATTTCCCTATTGAAGCCCAGCGTCCATTGACCTTACAAATGGGGCTGCTTTTGAACGGTTTTTTTTTTTCAGCGCTTCGAAACTAGAACGGTCATTGGATATAAACGCTGCGATTAGGGTCCCGACCCACCGGCCGATCAGCGTATCTGGGGGTGAATGGGGAGTGGGCTGTGCCCGGACTCCGAGCTTCTTGCGTGTGTGATTGGAGGGTCGTGTCGAAAAGGACTGCATCGCTTTTGACTGACGCGATTCTGAATCTACTGAATAGCTATTCGCGCTCACCTCCCATCGCGGATTTCTCAAGTTCAGTCGAAATAAAAACTGCTGCAACCTATTTCTTTGATAATTGCTTGGCGACAACTTGCTTGAGTTTCCATCATACAATTTACACAATTATACACCACATTCCTTGTTTCAGTTTATACAGAGTTTATATTTGTTTTAGATCGTTCAGTCATTCATTCCTTCCTTCATTCATTCATTCATATAACGGTTAGTGGTCTAGGCTAGCGTCGCGTGGTGAAAACTGCGCACGATGGCAGCTTTACTAAACTGTTCTACATTAGATGGGCAACAATTGGAGCTACATCTGCAGGTGTAGAAAGGAGCTTCTCCTGTGTTTAAAGCGACTCAAGTCCTACACCCGAACACAATTGGCCAAGGCCGTTTAAGCAGCCTAGCTCTGCTGGCCATTGAGAGGACAACTGGTCAAGCCACTTGCAAAAGATCCTAGTTGCGTACGACAGGGTCACCAGACCATTTTCTTGAAAAAGGAACGTTTAGGGCAGAATTTACTTTTAAAATAAATAGACAATTTTATGATGTAGGCCCGAAAATGAGCTTCCCCTCTCTGACAGACCAGTAGCCGCCGGGATGCTGTTTTGATGGTGGTATCATATTGCTTCCACAAAAACATTAAGCAGCAAAACTGAGAAATTGTTTCTTAAGCAGCACAATCATCATTATTAGAATTGCTTTCTGAAGGATTAGTGACCAGCTGAAACTTCTTGTGTAAACAACAACTAGAATTATAAACGTTTCTAATGACAAATGTTGTGTTCCCCAAAGGCAAATGAAAGCGGCTTCAAACCACCCCCGCGCAAGCACTAACAGTAGTGAAAATCACAACTAAACACAGTAACTGTAACAGCAGGGGACACACTTACAGCCTATTATATAATTACAGCCCAACCGTTGCATGAATGTTATGACCAGCACTAGCAATCTCCGGTTTTCCACCCGCCAGTTATAACAAAGTCACCGGGTCGGGTATAACACTTTTCAGCGCTGAATTCTGACTCGCGGTTTGGGGGTGGTGCTTTTGAATACATTTGAACCGTTTAGCTGTCCTGCAGAGCGCACGGCCGCGAGCTCGTGCAGGCGCTCATCAGGACCATTCCGTCAGTGATGTGTTATTTTCACAGTTTTATTTATGTAATAGCTGTGGCAAATGAAGCCTGCCGCGTTTTGTCTCGTAGCTCACCACACGTTGCCATAGGGCGGAAAAAGCCAAGCTGCCGATTGTAAAATAGAGAGTGCATTTTTTAATACTTCTTTGGTCAAGCGCGTATGCGAATGACGTCCATAGGCTATAATCGATTATGGTCTAATTACTGCTCTGCATCATGCTTGAAACTGACTAAAAAAACAAAAGGTCTTTATTAACATGTTTTAAAATATTATGAGATTATTTTTAGATCCCCTGTTGCCTAAGTAAATGTCACATTTAATATTACACTGACGTCTATAGACTGTGCTCCTGTATGTTATTTTGTTATATGTTCAATTATGTTTTTAAGAAAAAAAAAAAAAACCAAAAAAAAAAAAAAAAAATTACTGCATCATATGCAGAATCGTCGCCACATCCGCATCGCAATGCATCGATGCAGAACTATTAATTTCGACACCCCCTAGGTTAGTAACCCACACAGACCACAGGGTGAGCAACCCCTGCTAATCGCTCACTAACAACAAAACCCTCTTCCAGTCAGCAACCTAGTTTTTTCCCAGGAAGTCTCCCATCCAGGTAATGACCAGGCTCAGCCTGCTTAGCTTCAGGGGCAACCAGTCTTGGGCTGCAGGGTGACTATGGCTGCTGGCTCTTTAAATAAAATCCTGTTTTTTTAATGAGCACATATTTGCTGAGGGCAGACAAATCAGTTTTTTTTTTACATGCATGGTGCACCTAAACGGATGGTCTATCCGAGACCTCCTTCGGGAAGGATAGGGCTTCTGCAGTGTCCCTGTTACAAGTGAAAGGGGTTAACTTTTGGCCAGTGTTATCCAATCTAACTGGTGGGGTAGATGGCGCTGCGACAACGGTGAGTGGTCTTCTGGTTGCAAGCCCCTGCCTACACCGAAAGTCGCATCGAGAGGACTGACTGAAAGGGAACTCTTGGTTGCGTATTTAACTCCCTCGTTCCCTGAAGGAGGTAACAGAGACGTCACTCCCGTCGCCATGGCTGCTCGTACCCACCACTGAGCCGCCGGTGTCCTGTATCTATTTAGCTGCGCATGCGCAGACAATCAAGATTGCTTCCTTTTTCTCATGCTAAACAACAATATTTCACATTAATGCTGCCATGGCACTGTAAGGGTAGGTTTAGACTTAGGTATAGGTGTAGACTTAATAATCACAAGCTAATAGGTAGAAAAAAAATAATATTGTTGGTTTCCTGTACGCTGTATTCCCTTCTAGCTTCAACCACGACTATAACACATAATGTACTGGTATTTGCCATACTGTAAGGGTAGGTTTATGGTTGTGGTAGGTTGTAGCTGTTAATAAACCAAAATTTTTATGGGCAGCATTTTTCGTTGTCGTAATTGTACTAAAAGTAAATTCCATTAAAAATTTTAATATAATTAAAATTACTTTATGGCATTTAGCAGACACTTTTTATCCAAAGCGACTGTACAGTGCATTTCAGGCTATTCAATTTTTTACCTATCATATTGTTCCCGGGAAATCAACACCCCAAACCATTAGCGATTGTTAACAGCACTGCTCTACCCACTTGAGCTACTGGAGCACTGTGTACTACCCACTGTTCTAATGGTAGTAGCAAAATGTGACTGATTAAGAAAAATTGTACGAGCAAAACGGTCCCCAGCTTCGGCTCCTCAGCGAAACCTGGTATCTTGCACCTGCTTTCCTTTTTATCCACCGTTCAGCTGCCTGATCAAAAATTTTTGTTAATGTGAGGATTCTTTTTTTCCTGATTTTATTTTTTTTTAAAACCCTCCTTATTGTTGTTTTTTTTTTTTGGGCACTCAAAAACACGACTGTCACACCTAAAAAGGCCCATTTATTTCTAAAAATTTATTAATTATTTAATTATTACCTATTTTATGCAAAAACAAAATTTTTTAAGTAAAAAAAATTTTTATGTCTGGAACCTCTTATCCGCCTATTTCATTTTTAAAACACTTATTTTCAAAAAAAAAAAAAAACCAATTTCCATGGGCCACCCATGATACAGACCAAAAGGAAATAAATGGGGATTGCGTGCATTTTTCTCCCCTAATGGAGTTCACTTTTGCACGCTTATAAAAATTTGTTTTTCAGCTTTTTAAACCCCTTTAAACCCGGCTCTGACAGGTTTTCCCCTCCCCCCCCTCCAGTTGGAAACTCACACCGGAGCAAAGCAACTGGTTTCCCGGAAAACCCCAGGAGTTTTGCCTGTTTTAACATTTTTCATTTTTTTTTTTACGTGCTTTTTTTTGATTTTTTTTTTTGGGGGGGGGTTTTCACCTTGGTTAATTTTGGCAAATTTTTTATGTTTTGTCGGGTTTTGTGTTTTTGGGTTTTTTTTGCAATGTCCAAAATTGGGTTGTAAATTTAAATCACTTAAAAGTCAGTTTTTAACAAAAAGGAACAAATATTAGCTGTTTTTTAGTATTTTTATTTAGTTTTAGTAGCAGTCCGTCCAAAAAGACTGCCCCCCTATCTTTACAAAGCCGCAGAGAGCCTTTTTTTGGAAAATGTTTGAAAACTGACAGAGGGGACACACTCCTTGGGTGGTTGTTTGGGAAGCGATAAGGCACCCGACATTTTCATTTATGCATAGACCAGCTCTAAATTCACTAAAATCTGCTAATCGAAAATTAACCACACATTCATCATATCTTTCCCAAAAAAATTTTAGAAAAATTTTAAAAGTGACAATGGGCAGGGGTGGGTATCAAATCAAGAAAAATGGGTTTGGTGAGGGCAAATTTTATTTGAAGCAGAGGTTCTTTTTAGGTTTGAACAATCCGCCCCTCTCCAGTCTGAACCCTGACTTTGGGGCCCCCTGGTGGCTATGGGGCCCTATTTTCAACCACAAATATTGCTTATTGGGTTTGGGTAAGTTTTTACCCCCAAATTTCTAAACCCTCCCCCGGTAGCAACAAAACGGGGGTTTAAATACCCCACCCTTCTGATGCTAAAAACTATTTCCTTACGCCTTTAAAAAAAAAAAATTCAAACCAAACGCTTCCGGTTATTTAAACGAAAACCTGGGTTTTCCCTGAGAAAAGGGGAACGAGCGTAATTTTTGGGAAAACTATTTTTTCCCTTTCCCTGCTAAAACCCTGATTTTTTCACGTTTGTGTACTCCCCAAAACCCCCAAGGATTTTCGCCCCCCAAAAGGGGGGGGGCCCTGCCCTAAAAAGTGGGGCCCGTGGGGAGTCATCAGATCTTTCGACTGAAGCGACGATAAATCGTTTTCGTGCAGTTTGGGTGGGGCAAGTGCCAAAAACGTCTTTCCCCTTATCCCCGGGAACCGAGTGCAAACCACCTGGGCCATCCCCAAACCGGGCTTAGCATGGGGTTTTGGACGGGCCCGGGCTAAACGCGGCTAAAAAGGGCCCAACCTTAAATTTAAATTCCCGGGCCCAAAACCGTCTCCGTAAATGGACAAACCCGGGCCAAAGCCCATGGGCCTTTTAAAGGAAAGTTTCCACGCAACAGACCTGGTTTCGGCACTTCCCAAAGGGCCATGCGAGGCGATGGGAAAGACCAGGCAGCCCTGGTGGGGGCTGGAGCGCCCCCTTTCGGGCTGCCGCTGACTGAGATCAAGGATGCTAAAAAAATTAAAAAAGCAGACTCCCATTTTTTTCTAGGGGGGCTTTTCTTTCGAGAAAATAAAACCTCTCGTTTTCCCATTACACGGCCGGGGCACCCTTCCCGGGGAATCTCGAGATGGGGGATTTTAGAAAAAATCCGAAAAGCCTACTTACTCCCATTTTCCTCGCATTCCCCCTTTGTTTCCCAGAGGCGTTTTTCCCCCTTTTTCCGGGCCAAGGCTATTTTTTCTCCGGCAGGAGGTGCAAGCACTGTTTGCAAAAGGCGCTGTGGAAATAATGCCCACAGCGAACAGCGAATCGGGCTTTTTAAAGCCGCTACTTCCCCGTCCCCAAAAAAAGACGGGGGGCTCAGACCCATTCTGGATCTCAGACATCTGAACACTTGTTTTACGCCGGTCGTTCAAGTTGTTTTAGGGTTTCCTTTGGTGACCAGGGGATTTGAAAGACGCTTACTTTCACTCCACAAAAGCGCCCTACAGACTGTTTTTTGAGATTTGCGTTTTGAGGGTGGGCCCCCATCAATACCAGTCCCTTTCCCTTTGGTCTTCCCTGGCCCCAAAGCACTTTTAAAAAGTGCAATGGGGTGCGGCCCTTTTTCCCCCCCTCCGGGAGAAAGGAAAACCGTGTATTAAAATTTCCTCGACATTGGGTTTTTCTAGCCAGACAAACGGAAAAATGACCGGGGTCACGGGGGCACTTCTCAGTCACTTAAGCCCCTCGGACTTTTCATCAACCCCCCAAGGGGCCTTTTTTGCCCAATGCGGGGCCGTCTTTCTGGGAACAGTTCTGGACTCCGCCCCAATTCGGGCATGTCCCCGCCCGGGCGTCCCCGACTTCACTTTGGGGCCCTTCCTCCAAACCCGGGGGCGCACCCCCCGAGGGTTTTTTTAGAGGCTGCCGCCTTAGGCCGCTGATGCTTTCTGTAACTCCCCCTGGGGCCCGTCCACATTTCGCCCCCCCTTCTGCCCAAAAGCCAAATCCCCCCCCCTTTCCTTGGGGGTCCGAGACTTTCCGTCAGGGTGAACCACCCTGTATCGAAGCCATGGGCCCCCTGGGAAAAAACCACTCCCTTTTCAAAACCGGATGGGGGGGTGTGGCCTCCAGACGGAAAAATGATCACAACAGACGCGTCCAATCCAGGTTGGGGGGCCTTTGGGGGCAACCGGGATTTTTTGGGTTTCCCGGACAGCTAGGGAGCCCCTCCTACATATCACTGCCGGAATGAGGCGGTTTCCCCTTTGCCCCGAAATCCCTTTTTTCCGGGCCCTCAAAACCACCATTTCCTGGTTTCCCTTCGGGCAGCAGGAAAAGTGATGTTTTTATTCAATTACCAAGGGCCCCCTCAGGCTCACGCCTTGTACATTTGGTTTTTCATCCCCCTTCTTTTTGGGGACAGAAGGAACTCCCCGTTAAGGGGGGTTCATTTGCCGGGCAAGCTTAAACCCGGGAAGGGAGACATGCTGTACAGAGGCAAAGTAGCCCCGGGGGGATTGGGCGCTACATCCCAGGAAAAGGTTCAGGAATTTGGGGGGTCTTTGGGGAAGGTCCAGGTCGACCTCTTCCCCCCGGAAAAAAAAAACTCCTTGCCCCCAAAATTTTTTCTCGATACCCAAGAGGGGGGGGGAGTGCTTTTAGGCTTTCCCCGCCGGAATTGGGCCCCAAAACCCTCCCCTTTCTGACGCGGCCCCCCTGGGCACAGAATTTGTTTGGCGGTTTACTCGGGCAAAAATAATGTCCTCCCTTTAGATGTCCAAATGAGCCATCTGCTTGCAGCTGAAAAAGGGGGACTGGTCCTCGCTAGGAAGCACACCCGCGTGAGAGACGGGGAGGGGGGGGCTTGCGGGCGCTGACCGCGTTAAAAAACCGGGCCCGAGCCCCCCTGGGGAAAAGGGTCCGCCCGCCCCGCTTTCTTTTTTTTTTTTTAGGGCCAACTTATTAGTAAAACTTATATGCCCCCTTTTGGGGGCTAAGCGCCATTGTTTGTTTCAGCTACATAAAAAGGGAAAAATCAAAGGGTTCATCAGAATGGAAAAAAATTTTTCCCCTACATAACGAGAGTGACCTTTCCCAAAAGGGGAAACCCCTTTAAGTTTGTTTATTGGAAAAAAAGTGTCTTTTAGTGGAATTGGCTTTTTCAAGACAATGAGTTAAAAAAATTTTAATCCATTTAACACTATGACTAAAAAATAGATAAGCACAAATTTAGGGCAAATAAAACCCCCTCAATTTTTCCCTTTTTTACATTTAAAAAACATTTGTTTGGGGGTGGCTTCGCATCTTTTGCCCTTTTGGGAAAAAATTCGGGATTTCCGTCAAAGCTTTTTAGACACTCAAATGCCGTACAGTGGTTTTACAAAGTATACAAATCAACTACTTGAGTAAAAAGTACCCGATACGTATTAAAAAAAATATCCAGCCCGTAAAAAATACTCCTTTTTTTTAATTTTACTCGAGTGAAAGTACAAAAAATTTCGTTTTTTTATTTTTTTTTAAGTAAAAAAATAAATGAAAGATAGATTTTCAATTTTAATAGGCCCCTTAATTTAATTTTTTTTAGCAAATAAATTTTTTTTAATCCTACTTTTCAAAAAAACCTGGGATTTTTTCCAAAAAAACCCCTATAGGCGTCAAAGGGTTTTTTTGTTTTGGGTTAAAAGGGGCCCACGTTGACGGAGTAATGTTCACTGTGAAGCTTCCCCTGCGTGGCCCCGAGAGAAAAAAGAGTTTACCATCTGCTTTTTAGTAAAAAAAGTGTTTTTTTAAAACTTTGGGTTTTTCGAACATCACAGTTTATATGGGCATGAGAATAAGGCCGGAAATTAGGAAAACATTTTCAGAAAAAAAAAAATTTTATTTTCATAATGTTTTTTTCTTTTCAAACCCTTTTCTGTGGTTTTTAAAAAACCCCTGGGCCCAAGGCCCCAAGGGCATCACTTCTCACTTTTATAAATTTCTGTATTCCCCGGGTTCCCGAACATCACATCCTTTTTTTTTTTTCCCCAAATGTAATTAACTTAGGTTTGGTTTTTATTAAAAAATTTGGGCTTTTTTTTTAAAAAAGACCCAAAATTAGCACCACAAGCTTGTTGCTAGACAGTTAGCACAGCTCCCAAAATTTTTTTTTATTTCCATATTTTTGAAAAAAACCTTTAATTTTGTCCCCCTCGGCTAGTTAATCCAAAAAATTAAAAAAGTAACTGTTGATAAAAAATAAAAACAACGTCCCCATAGGGCATGTTCCCAAAATTTTTAAAACTGTTCATTACGGCAGCGGGGAAATTTTAACCCTTTTTATGAGTTTTTTTTTTAATCTGTGTTTTTTAAAAGTTTTTTTTGTTTTTTTACCTAAAAAAGAGACACTGTTTATGTGTCGCTCCCCTGCATTCAACATTTCATTGGGTTTAAATAACACTCTTTCAAACAATTTATTCACCAAAAAACCCCGACATTTTTGAAACCCAAATATATTTTTTAGTTTCCCAAAAATTAATCCTAAATTTCGACATTAAAACCCTTTCTTTTTAAAAGCACAGAAGCACCGGCTCACAAGATTTTCCCGGTTCTTTCTTTTTGATTTAGTTTTCCCGGAGCTCCCCACTAAAAAGGTTTTAAAAATTTAATCAGTGGGGTTTGTCGCCCCTAAAACACTGCCACCGGGTCATTGGGAATTCGTAAACGAATCGTTTGGGGTGATTTGCGATCCATTGAAAAATTCACTGAAAAAAATAGTTCTTTTTTGAATCAGACACCCGCCCTTTTGCTCTCCGGGGCTGTGAAAATTTTTAAGGGGTTTAAAGGTTTTGTTTATTAAAAGTAGTGAAGTAAAAAGTACGATCTTTTCTTTGGAATGTATTTAAATAAAAAAAAAGTTACCCCAAAAAAAACTACTCCGTAAAGTACAATACTTGAAAATTTATTTAAGTCCGTAAAGAAGTAAAACACTACCGTTCTGACCACCACTGGTCATTAAAAAATTTATAGTAGGGTTGTCACCCGTTCACCCGGGAGCAGGCCCGCAAGGAAAGAAAACGCAGGTGGGAAATCAAAACAAATAGACTTCAAAATAAAACCCAAGAAGACCACTCACCTGTTTCAGACAGGAGTGAGGATGGGTGTGGCCTCCAGATGGAAAGTGATCACAACAGACGCGTCCAACTCCAGGTGGGGCGCGCTGTTGGAGGGCAATCCGGCATTCGGCTCCTGGACAGCTCAGCAGCGATGCCTACATATCAACTGCCTGGAAATGCAGGCGGTTTCCTTAGCCCTGAAATCCTTTCTTCCGGCCATCAAAGGCCACCATGTCCCTGGTCTGTTCGGACAGCATGACAGTGATGTCTTATACAAATTACCCCATGCGGCCTCAGGTCTCCGCCTTGTACAATTGGTTTGGTCCATCTCCTTCTTTGGGCACAGAAGGAACCCTCTCGTTAAGGGCGGTTCATGTGCGGGCAAGCTGAACCTGGAGCAACATGCTGTACAGAGCAAAGTAGCCCCGGCGATTGGGCGCGAACATACTAGACAGGTGCAGTGAATTTGGGGCGGGATGTCCTTTGAAGGCAAGAGGTCGACGCTCTTCGCCTCGAAAAAAAACCTCATTGCCAACATTTTTTTCTCGAACAGATAGAGGGGGAGGAGTAAGCTTTCAGGCTCCTCGCCGAATGCCACCAAGTGTCCGCCGTTTCTGACGCTGGCCAAGGACACAGAGTCGTCGCGGTGACTCGTCAAAAAAGTCCTCTTCAGATGTGCCAAATGAGAACCATCCTGCTTGCAGCTGAAGAGGGGAGCTGATCCTCGCTAGTGAAAGCACACACCAGCGTGAAAGAGGGGCGTGGGGAGAGGAGTGGGAGCCTTTGCGCCGCTGAGGCCGGCGTGACACCACCATAGAGCCCGCTGAGAAGATCCATAGCCCCCATGCTTTCCTCGTATGGCCCACCTTATATAGTATAGACTTTATATAGCCCCTTTTGGCGGGCTGAAGCCCCATTGGTTTGTGCAGCTCCATAAGCAGGAACAAATCAGGAAGCTGGCAGAATGGAAAAGGATTTTCCATACATAGCTAACGAGAGTGAAGCGTTCGAAAAGGGAGCCTGCTACTAGGGTGTTTATGGAAAACAGTGTCTTATAGTGGGTTTTGCTTCTTCAAGACAATGAGTTAAACAAATTTAATCCATTTAACACTATGACTAATGACTAGATGAAGCACATATTCATGACAAAATACACACCTCAGATTATCCACTTATTTACATTGAAGACACATTTGTTTGGGATGGACTTCAGCATCTTATGACTTTGGTAAATATATCGGCATTTCCGTCAAAGCTTTTCACACACTCCAGTGCAGTACAGTGGTGGACAAAAGTATACAAATCACTACTTGAGTAAAAGTACAGGAATCGTATAATAAAATATCACTCCGTAAAAGTACTCCGGTTTTTCAATTTTACTCGAGTGAAAGTACAAAATTACTTCCGATTTTTATTTACTTTACTTAAGTAAAAAGTACTGAAAGATAGATTTTGCAATTTTATAATAGGCTACTAATTTAATTTTATATTAGCAAATATTTTTTTATAATCCTACTGCTCAAAATACCTGGGATTTTTCCAAAATAACCACTATATGGAGTCAGATATATTATTTTTTGTTTGTTAATATGGACTACGTTGACGAGAGTAATGTTCACTGTGAAGCTTACACCCCGGGCGATTGACCCTGAGATAAAACAGAGTTTACCATCTGATTTTTTAGTGTACGAAAAAGTGTTTAAAAAAAAGCTTGTTTGGTGTTGCAGAACCTCACAGTTTATATATTTGACATGAGGAATAAGGCCCATGAAGTTAGGAAGAACATTTTCATAAAAATAAATTATTATTTTTCATATGATTTTTTTTCTCTCAAACTTGGTCCCTGTGGTGTAAGAAAACCCCCTGGCCTATGCCCCCCCAGAGGGCATCACTTCTCACTTTTGATAACTTACTGTAAGTTACGCATTTCTGAACTCACAATCCTTTCTTTTTCCCTCAAATGTAATCTAACTTTAGGTGGTGTATTAAAATATTGGACTTTATTTTTAAAAAAAATGACCTCAAATTTAGCACCAGCAAGCTTTGTTAGCTTAGACAGTTAGAGCATCAGCTAACACCAATATTACCTTATTTTCCAGTATGGTTATGAATACATTCATCCTCTGTCACTATTTACTTATTTCCATTATGGTTTGAATAACATTCATATCTGTCTACTCGTCTAGTTAAGCCCATTCCAAACAATTATAAAATGTACAATACTGTTGATAAACAATATATAAAACAGACCGTCACATAGGGCATGGCATAGCATTTTAATAAATCTGTTTAACATTATGGCAGCGGGGAATTTTTGAACTTTTTGGTTCCAATGCATGAGTTATTTTTATTTAATCTGTGTTATTTTAATGTTTGTTTGTTTTTAAAACCTACAACAGAGACCACTGATTGAATGTGTCCTGCATCGGCTGCATTCAAGCCATTTGCAGGTGGGCTTAAATCGATCACTCCTTTTACAGCAGATTTAGTTTCACAAACCCAACTGACAGTTTTGACCTAATATATGATGTTTTCGCAGGTTACAATAATTAATCCTAATTTCCGACATTAATAACTTACTTTTAACAGCATCAGAACGCACGCGCGGCTCACAAGATGTCCCCGGTTCTTACTTGTGATTCAGACTTTTCACCTGGAAGACCGCACCTAACTGGGTTGATGATTTGAATCAGTGAGGTTTGTACGACTCTAGAACAGCTGCCACCCAGGGATTTTCATTGTAATTTCCGGCTAAACGAATTCGTTTGGTTGCGATTTGCGATCCGATTGAAAAAGTTCACTGAACACAGAATCAGGTTGCGTTCGTGAATCAGAACACCCCCTGGCGTCTCTGCGTGTCCGCGGCACCGTGATATATTATGAAGAGGTAACACGTTATGTTTTAATGAATGTAGTGATAGTAAAAAGTACGATCTTAATGCTTTGGAATGTATTGAGTAAAATTACAAAGTTACTCAAATAAAACTACTAAACTATGTCCCAGTAAAATACAGATACTTAGAAAACTTTGATTTAAGTACAGTAACGAAGCAAAGCGAACTCCGTTACTGTCGACCACCACTGGTGCAGTAATAATTTATAGTAGGGCTTTGTCCACAGTTCACAGGAGCAGGCCAGCAAGGAGACGCGAACGCAGGATGAACTCAAAACAAATAGACTTCAACAAATTCAACGGGCAATCACAAACAAGCAGGATAACCACAAGGAGACTAGAAGACATTTAACACCCAGACGCTATGACACTGGTTAACACTGGGTTTAAAGTAATGGAGCAAACAAAGGAACTGACGAGATGATTAAAAACACAGTTGGGAAACTAATTGAGACTATAATGAGGACAGGAAACAGGAAGATAACTAAATCACGGCATAATGACACACGAGGTAAAACTCGGAGCACATATGGAGGAAAACACACCAACAACCACCAAAAACGGGAACACAAGTCTGACATTAACCCCCCCCAACCAGACCCCTCAGGACAGACACCGTGGTCTGGGGGCGAAGTTCCTCCAGAGCAGTACCAGTATTAAAGTCATTTTAGGGTGCGCATGGCGGAGCGCGGGAACCTCAGGAGGCCATGGTCGGAGCATGCCGTCCAGGCAGCCATGGCGGGACTGCCATCCGTGGCCTTGGCCTCGTCCTTTGGCCCTGCCCCTACGGGCCGACCTCTATAGCGCTGTCCAAAAAGTTACTTGGGGGAAATTAAGTGGTCTACCAAGCCAGGATGGATTCTTAGGAGCGGTCACGAGATGCGCTCTGGGTCTGTGAGCCGTAACAGGAGGGCACTCTGGGGCTAAGATGAGGCTGTGAACAGTCTTTTTCCTCCTTATATCCTACTCCTGTTGGTTATGGCGAAAGGGCGGCAGGCGGGCTTGACTTGGGTTAGCCGGGGCCGGCACTCCTTGGTTGAGGACCTTGTTGGAGCTCCGGAAGTCGTAGGACAGCTCTGGCCTTCGGCAAGTGATATGGTGGGGTTCCCGGGATTGGGGGGGGAGCTGGGAGACCGGCTGTGCTCCTGAGGCGGTGCTGGATGAGGTGACTTTAGTTCGCCTTTATTTGGATCCACTTCGAATCGTAAGCGAATCAAATAACAAAAAGGTGAGACTTAACCACTTGACTCAAGGGAACATCATACGTGGGGAGATCCCTCAGATAGCTCATCATCCCGGCCCCAACAACAAGCATGGCACCAAAGTGCAGAGTCTTGCCAGCTCACACCTGTTTGGAAAGCTTGAGAGATTCCCCACATATCCCATCCAATGTCCCGACCACGATCCTGACTGTCAGCCCACACAGCCTTTCTCTCTCACTTGCATGTCAATCTTGTGTCTTTGAGTCCTGGTGGACCTTCTGACACAGAATCACAACGAGGACAAGGCAGCGAGAGAGACTCGAGGATGATACTCAAAATGAACAGACTTTAATAAATCCAGCGGAGATACAAAACAGGCAGGATAAGCACGAGGAGACTGAAAAAACATTGGACACTAGACACTGGGAATCACTGGGTTTAATTAATGGATCAAACCAAGGGAACTTATGAGTATGATTAATAAACACAGGTTAAAACTATTGACCGATGAGATGTAGGACAGGAACAGGGAGAATAACCAAAGAAGGGTATAATGACACAAAAGGTGATAAAACTAGGAGCACATGATGGAGGAACCAACAACAAAAAAAAGGAGACACATGTCGGTTTATATATAACTCAGTTATTCTTTTATTTTGTGTTGTACACTAGATTAAAAATTATTTAGACTTAAAAACCAATTCAGTTCATTAAATCTAAAAAGCGTGTAATCATGTTGTGTTTTTTTATAATGAATATCAAAGTTTACGATGTTATGATGTCATAATATACTTATGTAAAGTAAATAGCATATACCCATTGTTTTGTGAAGGATGCATATGTGCATGTTTATGCAATAAAAGGGTTTAATTCAAATAGAAGTACTATACTTGCTGGTGATAAACATAGGGTACTAAATGTCTATTTGCTAGTGTATATGATATATTTCTGCAACTACCTGCTTCACTACCCAGCCCTGACAGTGGGACAGGCTTTCATTTTAGGCTAAATCTGCACACCCCTGTTACTTGTAACTAATTGCACGTTTTTAAAGTCTTTTTATTTTACGGTTTGATAGTTTAATTTTTGTTTTTGCCTTATACACCTACATTTTCAAATCCTGCAATGACAGGTATTCAGCAAACGGGCTATTGCAAACTGTGCATGTAATCTGCCAAACACTGAAGTTTGGAATATGTTTTTGTTCTTTCGAGGAATATCAGACGGGAAGAGTGGCACAAGATAGTAAGGAATACACGCATTAATTATGTCATTCAAAGTCCAGTGCGTGCAGAATTATATATGATTAAAATTGGTTTTGGATGTTGTTAACCTCACACCTTAGCTACACTTTATATCATTACCTTCTCTGCACTGAGAACATTCAAATGATTTTTTGATTCAGAAAAATGCAATACAACATGCAATGCTGTAGTAATTTATTCATGTAGAAAGCAAAGATGAACAAAGATGGGTTTGTTCAGGGTGTAAATACACAACCTGCAGCAAACTGAATTTAAAAATAATTTAAAAATATATTTTAAAATAAGCTTTAAACCGTCAGCATTCAAACCTTTACTGAATGCTCTTAAATAAAAATTAATTTAAGATTTTATTTTTAAGTATTCTTTAATTTGTTGGATTTTAAACGTTTGATGTCTTAAGG